>NC_133126.1:209965228-210032728 GCF_048418815.1 Hemitrygon akajei | reverse complement strand
AGGCACAGTAGAGGGTAGTAAGTTGGTGTCAGTCCAGGCTCTGGTTATTGAGGAGTCTGATGGCTTGGGGGAAGAAACTGTTACATAGTCTGGTCGTGAGAGCCCAAATGCTTCGGTGCCTTTTCCCAGATGGCAGGAGGGAGAAGAGTTTGTATGAGGGGTGCGTTAGCTAACATAATGCTGTTAGCTTTGCGGATGCAGCGTGTAGTGTAAATGTCCGTAATGGCGGGAAGATGATCTTCTCAGCTGACCTCACTATCTGCTGCAGGGTCTTGCGATCCGAGATGGTGCAATTTCCGAACCAGGCAGTGATGCAGCTGCTCAGTATGCTCTCAATACAACCCCTGTAGAATGTGATGAGGATGGGGGGTGGGAGATGGACTTTCCTCAGCCTTCGTAGAAAGTAGAGACTCTGCTGGGCTTTCTTTGCTATGGAGCTGGTGTTGAGGGACCAGGTGAGATTCTCCGCCATGTGAACACCAAGAAATTTGGTGCTGTTAACGATCTCTACCGAGGAGCCATCGATGTTCAGCAGGGAGTGGTCGCTCTGTGCCCTCCTGAAGTCAACAACCGTCTCTTTTGTTTTGTTCACATTAAGAGACAGGTTGCTGGCTCTGCACCAGTCTGTTAGCCGCTGCATCTCCTCTCTGTAAGCTGACTCGTCGTTCTTGCTGATGAGACCCACCACGGTCGTGTCATCGGCGAACTTGATGATATGATTCGAGCTGTGTGTTGCAGCACAGTTGTGGGTCAGCAGAGTGAACAGCAGTGGACTGAGCACACAGCCCTGGGGAGCCCCGGTGCTCAGTGTGATGGTGTTGGAGATGCTGCTCCCGATCCGGACTGACTGAGGTCTCCCAGTCAGAAGCCGCAGTACAAAGTTTATTACAAATCAATTACCTTCCACTGAAGTTTGGAAAATGCCAATCGCACTGCTGCTTTGGACAGAATCTCTCCCTTAAGGCTGATTTATACTTGTACCGTATATTTATATACCATATAAATACTGTATATTTATACCATAGCCCTGATTTTCACTTCTGCGTTGCTCTACGCCATAGCGAGCAAGTGTTAGATAGATAGATAGATAGATAGATAGATAGATACTTTATTCATCCCCATGGGGAAATTCAACTTTTTTTCCAATGTCCCATACACTTGTTGTAGCAAAACTAATTACATACAATACTTAACTCAGTAAAAAATATGATATACATCTAAATCACTATCTCAAAAAGCATTAATAATAGCTTTTGAAAAGTTCTTAAGTCCTGGCGGTAGAATTGTAAAGCCTAATGGCATTGGGGAGTATTGACCTCTTCATCCTGTCTGAGGAGCATTGCATCGATAGTAACCTGTCGCTGAAGCTGCTTCTCTGTCTCTGGATGGTGCTATGTAGAGGATGTTCAGAGTTATCCATAATTGACCGTAGCCTACTCAGCGCCCTTCGCTCAGCTACCGATGTTAAACTCTCGAGTACTTTGCCCACGACAGAGCCCGCCTTCCTTACCAGCTTATTAAGACGTGAGGCGTCCCTCTTCTTAATGCTTCCTCCCCAACACGCCACCACAAAGAAGAGGGCGCTCTCCACAACTGACCTATAGAACATCTTCAGCATCTCACTACAGACATTGAATGACGCCAACCTTCTAAGGAAGTACAGTCGACTCTGTGCCTTCCTGCACAAGGCATCTGTGTTGGCAGTCCAGTCTAGCTTCTCGTCTAACTGTACTCCCAGATACTTGTAGGTCTTAACCTGCTCCACACATTCTCCATTAATGATCACTGGCTCCATATGAGGCCTAGATCTCCTAAAGTCCACCACCATCTCCTTGGTCTTGGTGACATTGAGACGCAGGTAGTTTGAGTTGCACCATATCACAAAGTCCTGTATCAGTTTCCTATACTCCTCCTCCTGTCCATTCCTGACACACCCCACTATGGCCGTGTCATCAGCAAACTTCTGCACATGGCAGGACCAAAACGCTAGTTGGCGGTGGGGTTTCTAAGCCACTGTGTTGAGTTTCTTCGTGAGAGACATATGGATGAGGAAATGCATTTCAAACATTTTCACATAGATTTGACGATTTGGTTCATCTATTTCGCACTGGTGTACAGACATGGCGGAGAAGCAGCAACTGGAAATGTGTAGGAGGAAATGCGATGCTACCAAGCGGACCAATCACAGTTGTTGCAGTCTGCGTCGCCGCGATGCGTGAGTTACTTTTTTGGGGAGGTGCACGTGACCCTACGGGGTGGGTACGCAGTACCTATGGTGTAGATGCGATGCACAAGTATAAATCAGTCTTTACACACTGCCTTCCAGTCAGGCCATTGGACAGAATCTCTCCCTTACACACTGCCTTCCAGTCAGGCCATTGGACAGAATCTCTCCCTTACACACTGCCTTCCAGTCAGGCCATTGGACAGAATCTCTCCCTTACACACTGCCTTCCAGTCAGGCCATTGGACAGAATCTCTCCCTTACACACTGCCTTCCAGTCAGGCCATTGGACAGAATCTCTCCCTTACACACTGCCTTCCAGTCAGGCCATTGGACAGAATCTCTCCCTTACACACTGCCTTCCAGTCAGGCCATTGGACAGAATCTCTCCCTTACACACTGCCTTCCAGTCAGGCCATTGGACAGAATCTCTCCCTTACACACTGCCTTCCAGTCAGGCCATTGGACAGAATCTCTCCCTTACACACTGCCTTCCAGTCAGGCCATTGGACAGAATCTCTCCCTTACACACTGCCTTCCAGACAGGCTAGACTGGTGTACCTGTGAAGCTGCTCAGCCGAAGGTTCATTATCACAATTTTATATCACATGAAGCTTGTTTTGCTGCAGCAGTACAATGCAAACAGATAAGAACATGCAAGTGATGGAAGGGCTACACCTGCCCATTCACCTCCTTCCTCACCTGAACTCAGGGCCCCAATCAGTCCTTCCAGGTGAGGCAACACTTGAGCTGCGAATCAGCTCGGGCGGTCGATTGGATCCGGTTCTCCTCGATATTGGCGACGCTGACTGGGGAACTGCTTTGTCGAGTGCCTTCTCTGCATCCACAAAAAGCAGCATTCCTTGGTGGCCAACCGTTTTAATTCCTATCCCCATTCCCATTCTGACACGTCCATCCACGACCTTCTCCTCTGCCACGCTGAGTCCACCCTCAGGTGAAGCGATCAGACCATAAGACAATGGCGCAGAATTAGGCCATTCAGCCCATCAAGTCTCATCCACCCTTCTAGCATGGCTTATTTATATACTCCCTCATCAACCATTCGCCTGCCTTCTCCCCGTAACCTTTGATGTCCTGACTAATCACAATCTCTGCTTTAAATATACCCAATGATTCGGCTTTCACAGCTGTCTATGGAATGAGTTCCAGAGATTCACCACCCTCTGGCTAAAGAAATTCCTCCTCATCACTGTTCTAAAGGGATTTCCCTCGGGATCAATAAAGTATGTCTGTCTGTCTGTCTGTCTGTCTGTCTCTCTATTCTGAAACTGTGCCCTCTAGTCGTAGACTCTCCCAGTACAGGAAACATCCTCAATAAACCCATTCTCTCTGGGCCAAGCATGTTCCCTCTAAGCTGTCTGCATGTGCGTACACTCACATCTTTTGCTACTAGCACAGAAGGGAACAAACTGCACACAAAAGGTTGTCACCCTCTACCTTGTTGGCAAGGTAAGTACATTTCACGATCGTACACAATCAATAGACAATAGACAATAGACAGTAGGTGCAGGAGTAGGCCATTCGGCCCTTCTAGCCAGCACCGCCATTCACTGTGATCATGGCTGATCATACACAATCAGTACCCCGTTCCTGCCCTCTCCCCATATCCCTTGACCCCGCTATCTGTAAGAGCTCTATCTAACTCTCTCTTGAATGCATCCAGAGACTTGGCCTCCACTGCCTTCTGGGGCAGAGCATTCCACATATCCACCACTCTCTGGGTGAAAAAGTTTTTCCGCATCTCTGTTCTAAATGGCCTACCCCTTATTCTTAAACTGTGGCCTCTAGTTCTGGACTCACCCATCAGCAGGAACATGCTTCCTGCCTCCAGCGTGTCCAATCCCTTAATAATCTTATATGTTTCAATCAGATCCCCTCTCATCCTTCTAAATTCCAGTGTATACAAGCCCAGTCGTTCCAATCTTTCAACATATGACAGTTCCGCCATTCCGGGAATTAACCTTGTGAACCTATGCTGCACTCCCTCAATAGCAAGAATGTCCTTCCTCAAATTTGGAGACCAAAACTGCACACAATACTCCAGGTGGGGTCTCACCAGGGCCCTGTACAGCTGCAGAAGGACCTCTTTACTCCTATGCTCAATTCCTCTTGTTATAAAGGCCAGCATGCCATTAGCTTTCTTCACTGCCTGCTGTACCTGCATGCTTGCTTTCATTGACTGATGTACAAGAACACCTAGATCTCGTTGTACTTCCCCTTTTCCTAACTTGACTCCATTTAGATAGTAATCTGCCTTCCTGTTCTTGCCACCAAAGTGGATAACCTCACATTTATCCACATTAAACTGCATCTGCCATACATTTGCCCACTCACCCAACCTGTCCAAGTCACCCTGCATTCTCATAACATCCTCCTGACATTTCACACTGCCACCCAGCTTTGTGTCATCGGCAAATTTGCTAATGTTACTTTTAATCCCTTCATCTAAATCATTAATGTATATTGTAAACAGCTGCGGTCCCAGCACTGAACCTTGTGGTACCCCACTGGTCACAGCCTGCCATTCCGTAAGGGACCCGTTAATCACTACTCTTTGTTTCCTGTCAGCTAGCCAATTTTCAATCCATGTCAGTACTCTGCCCCCAATACCATGTGCCCTAATTTTGCCCACTAATCTCCTATGTGGGACTTTATCAAAAGCTTTCTGGAAGTCCAGGTACACTACATCCACTGGCTCTCCCTTGTCCATTTTCATAGTTACATCCTCAAAAAACTCCAGAAGATTAGTCAAGCATGATTTTCCCTTCATAAATCCATGCTGACTCGGACTGATCCTTCTACTGCTATCCAAATGTGTCGTAATTTCCTCTTTTATAATTGACTCCAGCATCTTTCCCACCACTGACGTCAGGCTAACCAGACTATAATTCCCTGTTTTCTCTCTCCCTCCTTTCTTGAAAAGTGGGACAACATTAGCCACCCTCCAATCAGCAGGAACTGTTCCTGAATCTATAGAACATTGGAAAATGATTACCAAAGCATCCACAATTTCTAGAGCCACCTCTTTAAGTACCCTGGGATGCAGACCATCAGGTCCCGGGGACTTATCAGCCTTCAGACTCAACAGTCTATCCAACACCGTTTCTTGCCTAATATAAATTTCCTTCAGTTCATCCTTTACCCTAGTTCCTTTGGCCACTATTACATCTGGGAGATTGTTTGTGTCTTCCCTAGTGAAGACAGATCCAAAGTATCTGTTCAACTCGTCTGCCATTTCCTTGTTCCCCATAATAAATTCACCCATTTCTGTCTTCAATGTCCCAATTTTGGTCTTAACTATTTTTTTGCTATTCACATACCTAAAGAAGCTTTTACTATCCTCCTTTATATTCTTGGCTAGTTTACCTTCGTACCTCATTTTTTCTTGGCGTCTTGCCTTTTTTGTTATCTTCTGTTGCTCTTTAAAAGCTTCCCTGTCCTCTGGTTTCCCGCTCATCTTTGCTATGTTATACTTCTTCTCTTTTGTTTTTATACTGCCCTTTACTTCCCTCATCAGCCACGGCCGCCCCTTACTCCCCTTAGGATCTTTCTTCCTCTTTGGAATGAACCGATCCTGCACCTTCTGCATTATTCCCAGAAATACTTGCCATTGTTGTTCCACTGTCTTCCCTGCTAGGGTCTTGTTCCATTGAACTTTGGCCAGCTCCTCCCTCATAGCTTCATAGTTCCCTTTGTTCAACTGTAATACTGACACATCCGATTTTCCCTTCTCCTTCTCAAATTGTAGGTTAAATCATATCATATTATTTTTTTCCTTTTCTGGTTTTCTGGAAATCACATTTCCTTTTCTGGTTTCTGGTGCCGATGGTGTTGACAAGGTGGAGTTTGTGATGATTTGTCTGCAGATTTTAGAACTGGCTTATTTATACCGTTTCTATTGAAGAAATTATTCAGTGGGCACATGTTGTTGTCACTGGGCAAAAAATCGCACAGCAGAATAGTTCTGCATCCACTGGTCATTACAAATTAGAGGAGCATTGCTCTCAGCCTTTTTAACGCCAGGGACCAATACTATTCTGCAAGGTGTCCGTGGACCCCAGGCTGTGAACCTCTGACGCTTTTCAAAACTTGATTGGTTTCAGTTAAATCCTCCCTCATTCTCATGACATGAAACTTATTTTGCAGCACCAGTACAGTGCAAAGACTGAAAATTCTAAATGAAAACGGTTTATTTTATTTGTCACTTGTACATCAAAACATTAAAACATACAGCGAAATGTGCATTTTGTGTCAAATCAAATCAGCGAGGATGTGCTGGGGAAACAGCCCACAAGTTTTGCCACACGCCCGGTGCCAACATAGCATGCCCACAGCTCTCTAACCGTAAACCATACATCGTTTTGGAAGTGTGGGAGGACCAGAGCATCTGGAGGAAGCCCAGGCTGTCAAGGGGAGAACACTGTCTTTACGGACAGTGGTGGGAATCGATCCCCGATCGTCGTTGTAAAGTGCTAACCACTATGCTACTGTGTCATCAAGATAGATAAATAATCGAAAAAATAGAATAATGTGGGTTCATGGACAGTTCAGAAATCTGATGGCAGAGGGGAAGAAGCTGTTCCTGATTTGCTAAGTGTGGGGCTTCTGTACCTGCTCCCGAACAAGAAGAGGCCATTCTCAGAAGGTGAGGGTCCTTAGTGATGAATACCACATCCTTCACCCCTTGATGATGGGCAGTGTTGCGCTCATAATGGAGATGACTGAATTGAAAACTCTGCAGCTTTTTCCAATCGTCTGCATTGGAGCCTCCATAACAGAAAGTGTTGGACCAATCAGAATGCTCTCATGGTACCCAGAGTCATTGGAAAGCACAGCACAGATACAGCCCACCCAGTCAATGCTAAAAGCAATTAAACTTCCTACTCCCATGGACCACAGCCCTCCACACCCCTACCATCCTTGTACCTATCCAAACTTCTCTTAAATGTTGAAATCGAGTTTGCATGCTCCAGTTCCACTGGCAGCTCATTCCACACTCTCATGGCACCCTTAAACTTTTCGCTTTTCACCCTTTACCCATGACCTCTGGTTATAGTCCAACCCAACCTCAGTGGAAAAAGCCTACTTGCATTACATCTGTAGAAATTTGCAAGCATCTTTGAAACATTACAAATCTCATCAAACTCCTAATGATGTAGAACGACTTGTGTCCCTTCTTCATGACTGTATCAATGTGCTGGGTGGGTCCAGGAGGAACTGACTATATTTCAAAAGGTTAATAGGGTTCAATAGTTACATTTAATGTCAGAGAAATGTATACAATATACACCCTGAAATTCTTTTTCTTCACAAACATCGAAAACAGGAATGCCCCAAAGAATGAATGTACCACAAAGACCCCCCTCACCAGCTCCCTGCTCCCAAGCATAAGCAACAGCAAGGCAATGACCCCCACCAGCAAAAAAGCAACACCCTCCCCCCGAGCACTCAAACGTGCAGCAAAGCATCAATAAAGACACAGATGTGCAGTACCCCAAAGACTACTCGTTCACCTGGAAATTCGGCATACCACAGGCTCTCTCTCTCCCTAATAAGAGAAAAAGATGTGTCCCCGTTTCGCAGCGACAGTGCAGATATAACAAACAACTCGTTGATTTACGAAGTTAAAAGTCTGCTACAGCACTTCTTTCGAGCTTTGGGTCCAGACAGTTTACCCCAGAAAGGCCCAGGTCTCTGGACACACAGCCGACGGCAGTAAACCCACTGCTCCTGAGGTTCTGCATTCTCCTGCGATGCTTCAGTCAGGGGCACCAGCCTAGAACCAACGCATCCCCAGAGCCACGAGAATCCGACACCCTGAAGGCGCGCTAGTCTTCCAGGCCGTGTCCTTGGGATATCAAAAAGAATGAGGCCTTGAGAGCAGGTCCCATTCCCGCAAAGAACCAAAGTCAGAGTGTAACTCCAGGTCAGGGTCTTTAAAAGAACCTTGAAAGTAAAAAAGAGATATCTGGATTTCAAAGATAGAAATAGAGCTGTTTCCGAATATGCAAACAAAGAAGTCACCGCTTAGCACCATCTTAATTCGCTCCGCACCTCCGAAGATTGATCAATGATCCTTCTAATTTTTTACAGCTATATGGACTGTATATATATTGTTCGAAGCAGGAAATTTTTACATGGCCTGAAAATGATAATATTGACATTATATATAAGAAAATCCCAGCAGCAACAAAGGCTGTGTGCACAGTTACTGTACGGCTGCACAACCGTGCAGCTTGGAGGGGAAAGAGGTTGATACGTCCTTGATTGATAAGGGCGTCAAGGGTTACAGGAGAATGGAGTTGAGAGTGATAATCAATCAGCCATGACACAGACTCAATGGGCTGAATGGCTAATTCTCTTCCTGGGTCCTATGCCCTTGTGGACATTTAAGGTGCAACACACACCTTCAGGATCCTCAGTGGGTCGATCAGCATCTGTGGGGGAAGGGATCTAGGCACATTCTGCAGATGCCGGAAATCCAGAGCAACACTCACAAAATGCCGGAGGAACCCAGCAGCCATGGAAATGAATAAAAGGCTGGCATTACAGGCCACGACCCTTCATCAGGACGGAAACAAAGATGCCAGAATTAGAAGCTGGGAGGGGGAAGTGAAGAAAGACAAGCTAGAAGATGATAGGTGAGGCCAAATGGGTGGATGAAGTAAGAGACTGGGAGGAAATGGTGGGAAAGGCAAAGGGCTGGAGAAGAAGGAATTTGATAGGAGAGGAGAGTGGACCATGGGAGAAAGGGGGGGAGGAGGGGACACCCGGGGGAGGTGATGGGTGGGAAAGGTAAAGGGCTGGAGAGGAAGGAATCTGATAGGAGAGGAGAGTGGACCATGGGAGAAAGGGGGGGAGGAGGGGACACCCGGGGGAGGTGATGGGTGGGAAAGGCAAAGGGCTGGAGAGGAAGGAATCTGATAGGAGAGGAGAGTGGACCATGGGAGAAAGGGGGGGAGGAGGGGACACCCGGGGGAGGTGAGGAGAAGAGGTAGGAGGCTATAGTGAGGAAGAGAGGAGGACGGAAGGCGAGAGGAAAATCGATGTTCATGCTATCAGGTTGGAGGATCAAAGAGCTGGACTATGAGGTGTGGCTCCTCCACCCTGATGGTGGCCTCATCGTGACACAAGCAGAGGCCATGGATCAACATGTTGGAATGGGAATGGGAATAGAAATTAAAATGGTTGGCCATAAGACAAAGGAGTGGAATTGTGTCCTGATGTGAGATTCTGTCCTGAAACGTCAAGTGCTTTCTCTCTCACAGATGCTGCTGAGTTCCTCCTGCATGCCTCCAGATTCCAGCATTTGCAAAGCTGGAGTGGTGGAGCGGACTCAATGGGCCGAATGGCCCGATTCTACTCCTATGTCTTATGTCTATGTACACAAGGCCACTGAACCGTTTGCTCTTCCTGAAATGCAACAGTGTGCTTTTTTTCTCTCGCTAATGAAATACCATGTCTAATAGCTTCCCAGTTGTGACACAGCCAGTGGTTTCTTTTCTCCGTGAAGGTAAAAAACAGGTGTTTAAAGACAATCAACAGTGAAGGAAATCACACCACTTCTAATTAATCTCTGGTCACTGCGTAGGACTCACGCTAACGGAAGAACGTCAAATCCTTGGAAAGGGCATAAAAGAGAATTTCTGGAATTGTAATTACACAGAATAATGACTCAAAAGTGCTGAAAGTTCAAAGAGTTCAAAGTAAATTTATTATCAAAGTACGTATATGTCAGCATGTAGTACACGGCAGAGATGAATTTTCTTGCAGGCATTCAAAGTAAGTACAAAGGAACAGAATAGAATCAATGAAAAACCTCTTATAAGATGGACAAACTACCAACCGGCAAAAGACAGCAAACTGCGAACATACAAAAAGAAATAATAATAATAACTAAATAAACAATAAATACTGAGAACATGAGATAAAGGGTCCTTGAGAGTGAGTCCATAGGTTGTGGGAATGGTTCAGTGATGGGGCTAGTGAAATTGAGTGAAGTTATCCCCTCTGGTTCAGGAGTCTGATGACTGAAGGGTAATAATTGTTCCTGAACCTGGTGGTGTGGGACCTGATGGTTGAGGGGTAATAACTGTTCCTGAACCTGGTGGTGTGGGACCTGATGGTTGAGGGGTAATAATTGTTCCTGAACTTGGTGGTGTGGGACCTGATGGTTGAGGGGTAATAACTGTTCCTGAACCTGGTGGTGTGGGACCTGATGGTTGAGGGGTAATAACTGTTCCTGAACCTGGCAGTATGGGACCTGATGGTTGAGGGGTAATAACTGTCCCTGAACCTGGTGGTGTGGGACCTGATGATTGAGGGGTAATAATTGTTCCTGAACCTGGTGGTGTGGGAGCTGATGGTTGAAGGGTAATAACTGTCCCTGAACCTGGTGGTGTGGGACCTGATGATTGAGGGGTAATAATTGTTCCTGAACCTGGTGGTGTGGAACCTGATGATTGAGGGGTAATAATTTTTCCTGAACCTGGTGGTGTGGGTTCTGAGGCTCCTGTATATTCTTCCTGATGACAACAGTGAAAAGACAGTGTGGCCTGGACTTTTCCTCTAAGAGGCAGATGTGTTCAAATTCACTTATGACCTGAGTCCAAAAAGGAGGTAAAGCTTCCAGTAAACAACGGGTCAGGAACGAGGCGAATGTGCTTGCCAAACCTGGGGAGGATGTGGGAGAGATTGGACAGGGGGCTGCAGGGGAGGTGAGGTTACATGTAGGAAGGTTGCTTAACTCAGGAGGAATTTGTGAAGAGATCGTTCAGACTATGAATTGACAATTTCAGTATTATAAAGGAAACAGGATAAATATTTGATGGAGAAATTTGGATTAACAGCAGAATGAGGTATTAGTGAAACATGACCACACAGTCTGCCTCATTATGGCTTTTGTCTCCAGAGAGAGAGAGCAGGGAGTCTGGAATAATCATAAGCACAAGTGATTCTGCAGATGCTGGAAATCTAGAGCAACACACGCAAATAGTCGAAGGAACTCAGCAGCTCAGGCAACGTCTCCAGAGGGGCATATGGTGTGGCACGGTAGCGTAGTAGTTAGCACAACACTTATAGTATAGGCGATCCGGGTTCAATTCCCGCCCCTGCCTGTAAGGAGTTTCTATGTTATCCCCGTGACCATGTGGGTTTGCTCCGGGTGCTCTGGTTTCAATGAGTAGATTAATTGGTCACTGTAACTCGTGCTGTGATTAGGCCAGGATGAAATTGAGGGTTGTTGGGTGGTGCAGTCGGAAGGGCTGGAATGGCCTGCTCCACGCTGTATCTCAACAAATAAAATCAGAGTCAATATTTTGGGCCGAGATCTTCTTGGTCCTGATGAAGGGTCTCAGCCCAAAACATCGAGTTTATTTATTTCCAGAGATGCTGCCTGACCTGTTGAATTTCTCCAGCGTTTTGTGTCTGTTACTGGGGACTCCGGAGTGGCAGGATTAGGACTACACTATTCTTATTTATTAATTAGAGACAGAGTGTGGAACAGCCACTCTCAGCATGATGAGTTACACTGCCCAGCAACCCACCTATTTAACCTGAGCCTAATCACTGGACGTTTACAATGTTGGCCTTCCATTGTTGAGAATTGGCCATGGAGGTTGCATCCCAGCTGTCTATGTAATATGAACCGGTGGTGTCACAGGAGTTGCCGGTCAGTACCGAACTTAACTTACAACTGGTAATACACACACAATGCTGGTGCAACGCAGCACTTTGTGTGTATTCCCTGAATTGCCAGCATCTGCAGATTTCCTGGTGTTAATGTACGACTGGCTCAGGGATTGCAGCTCCTGATTTTTCCTCGGGCTTTACTCCCGAAACCTTCCCCGTGACAGGGTATAGTTGCAAGGCAGCGGAGATTGGCGATCAGAGTTTCCCTTCTCCTAAATGGCGAACTCCATTTGCCTGAATCAGGTGTTAGAGCACCAGTAACCTATCTATTCCCCTTCTCCTGTTGGTAGAAACATTTCCTCCAAGCTCAGTAGCTAAGCCACACATAAAGACCAGGAGCTGGACTTTGTGGTTAAAGGCTATTTGGGATGCACACCATTGGGAGGATTCAATAGGTAGTGGGAGCTTATCACCATTACCCATACTCCCCTACCCCCAGCTATGACAACCTTAAGGAACCAATTTGCAACAGCCAGTTAACCAGCATGTCTTTGGACTGTGGAGGAAATACACATGGTCACAAGGAGAACGTACAAATTCTTTACGGCCAACACTGAACTGAACTCCAACCTTTGGTGGCCAGAGCTTTAACAGTATCTCGCTAGCCTCTACGCAACTGTGGCACCCACTAGAAGCCAGCATTGATACAGTGAGCTAAACTGTCTCTGTTGTGTCAATGATTGGTAGACAGAAGTCCAAAGACAGGGACATGGAAGAACTTGTCAATAGTTGAACGGGCTTGTTTGCCGACACAGTCTCAATCACTCTCGTGCCCCTTCTGAAGATGCAGTGAGCAGATAACGACTCACTAGAGAACGGAACCACAGCAAGCACCTTCCAAGCATCTTTGTCGTGGTGCCAGTTATTTCATCCTTCATTTACTTAAGTGCTCTTGGACACATTCCAGCCACCCACAGGGCTGAGTCCTCCAGAGCATCAGTCATCGTGACATTCTGTTGCTCACTTTCTCCTACAGCTCAATTGCCTTCATGGGACCTGAAGGACCCTCTGTTCTCATTTCTGGAATGAAGAATCTTGATAAAAGTGAATGTCTATATATTGTATTTGTTGCTTCCTCTAAATCATCAGAAAATCTGCTGCTGGTCTGGATGCATTACGATTCCTACAGATATCTGGCAGAATCCAATGAGGAGTGCCCCCATATTTAGGCAGAGGGCTGGGCATTAAAACCTTACTCTAGAATTTGTCTATTTGTCCTCCATTATTATCTCTGCAGTGTCATTTTCTTATAGTCCAATATGCACTCTTACCTCACTTTTATTCTTTGTACCTTAAATATTATTTCTTTTTTTAGTGGCCTTCTGTGGGCTTTTGAAAGCTTCCCAATAATTTTTTTCCTATATTGCTGTGTTTGTCCTCTCTTTTGTTTTTTAGCTGACTTTGGCTTCCCCTGTTGGCCACGGTTGCCTCATCCTGCTTTTAGAATTCTTCTTCTTCAGGATGTATCTATCTTACATCTTCTGAATTTCTCCCAGAAACTCCAGCCATTGCTGTTCTGCCATCATCCCTGCTAGTGTCTCCTTCCAATTAACTTTGGCTAGCTTCTCTCTAATGCCTCTGTAACTCCCTTTACACCATACATCTGATTTTATCTTCCTCTTCTCTAATTGCAGGTTGAATTCATTGTCTCCAAAGAGATCCCACACAATCATGGCCTAGGATCTACCAGCTTAAGACCATAAAGCCATAAGAAATAGCAGCAAAAACAGGCCTTTGGTTAATCAAGTCTGCTCTGCCATTCCATTATGGCTGATAGTCTACACCTTTATCCCTTCTACCACAGATAGTGGGTTAGCTTAACATTGCATCCGGAAAGTAACAGTTCTGACCGAGCCTCATTACGGCAAATTACACTTCGGTAGCAATATTGAACTAGTTAATGTACAGAGGTACCTTACAGGAGCATAACAGACATCTTTAGGAGCTATTAGGAGGTAGGTCTAGATAGATGGCCAAAAAACGGAAGTGTGGAGGCACACCTTCAATCAAGAAAAAGAGAAAGGGAAGTAAAGCTCCCTACCATCCAGACCATGCTCTCTTCTTGCTACTGCCATTTGGCAGGAGGTACAGGAGCTTTAGGTCCCACACCAGCAGGTTCAGGAATAGTTATTAGCCTTCAACCATCAGGCTCCTGAACTAGTATGGGCAACTTCACTCATCTCAAATTGAACTGATTTTACAACCTATGGACAGGCCTTCAAGAACTCTACAACTCATGTTCTCAGTATGTATGCATGTATGTACTTACCCATCTTGCTATCGATTTATTTATTCATTATTTTTCATTTGTTTTTCTTTTTTATTTGCACAGTTTGTCATCTTTTGCACATTGGTTGTTTGTCACTCTTTGTGTGTAGATCTCCTTTGATTCTATTGTGTTTCTTTGTGAATGCCCACAAGAAAATGAACCTCAGGGTAGTGAATGGTGACAGATATAAATTTTGATAATAAATTTACTTTGAACTTTGAGGTTAAGGGTGTAGCCTCCAGCATTAAGTATCCAGAAGCTCCAGTATTAACCTCATAAGGGCTATGAGGGGTATACACTAGGCAGGGCAAATACATGCAGGCTTATTCCACTGATATTGGATCAGACTTGAACTAGAGGTCATGTGTCAAGGGTGAATGGCGAAATATTTAAGGGGAACCTGAGGGGGAGCCTGCTGGCGGTGGACAATTGAAACTGGAAGGTTGTTTAAGAGAAGTTTGGATAGGTAAATGGACAGTAGGGGAATGGAGAGCCACGGTCTTGGTGCAGGTGAGAGTCGGCATTTTAAATGGTTTTGGCACGGACTAGATAGTTCAAAGGGCTTGTTTCTGTGCTGTACTTCTCTATGACTCAAAGATTACAACACGTTGCAGGGTTGAGGGGGCTGCAGAGAGAAAGCACGAGGTGAATTCACAGATTTGAAAACAGGTGCCTGAATCTTTTAGTCTTGCTGATTCAAGAGCTGATATGAGTCAGCGAGTATGAATGTGCAAGGGACATGCAGTGGAATGTTGCACAACCTTGTAAAGAGATAGTAGAATGTGGAGACAGCCGGTATTGTGTTCAAATAGTCAAGTCTAGTAAATCCCAGTGGTACGACTGACCTCATGATGGAAATAGGGTCAGGAGCATACAACGGTACATCTCTGCACAGGCCATTCAGCCCACAATGTTGTGCTCAGCTTGATGCCAATTGACACAAAGTGTTCTCCTGTAATCCTCCATACGCCATCAAATGCTTCACATTCATGTTACTGCAAGCCACCTGCTTCCATTCCTGCCCCCAGCAACCCATTCCAGACACCGAACATTCACCCGTGTATACATCACATCCCCTCTCTAACCCTAGAAGCACGCTCTTTCTTCTTTGACATTTTTACCCTGGGAAAAAGATTCTGCCTGTCTACTGATACACCTCATAATTTGAAGAAGATGGATTACTTCTCTTCTCAGTCTCTGGAAGAACAACACAAGTTTATCTAATTTCCCTGAAGTTCATGCCCTCTAGAGTCCGAGAACAGTGCAATGCAGAAACAGGCCCTTCTGCCCATCTAGTCCATGTCAGTCCCATCGACCTGCACCTACAAAAGAGCTCTCCATACCACTCCATTCCCTGAACTGATCTGCACGAACAGTGTGCAAGGTTTCGCTGCGCCACATCAGAATTATAAACAAATTCAGATTCTAGTTCCACAGGTCTGACGGGCACTTTCAAAAGGGAGCAGAGAAGAGATTCCCTGGTGTCCTGAAAGTAATACAAAACAGACAGCCAACATTACCGGTACAAATGATCCAACCATATGGATTAAGTAAGTCATAGAACACGAACATAAAACAGGCCCTTCGGCCCATCTAGTCCATGCCCGACCAGTAATCTGCCTCACAAACAAGAGAAAATCTGCAGATGCTGGAAATCCATGCAACGCACACAAAATGCTGGAGGAACTCAGCAGGCCAGGCAGCATCTATGGAAAATATCACAGTCCAAATTTCAGGATGAAACCCTTCGGCAGGACTGGAAAAAAAGATGACGAGTAGATTTAAAAGCTGGTGGGAGGTGAGAGAGAAACACAAGATGATAGGTGAAACTGGGAGGGGGAAGGGTGAAGCAAAGAGCTGGGAAGTAGATTGGTGAAAGAGATACTGGGTTGGAGAAGGGGGAGTCTGATAGAAGAGGACAGGGGTGGGGGAGCACCCGAGAGGGGCAGGCCAGGAAATAAGGTGAGGGAGAGAAAAGGAGATGGGGAATGGTGAAAGAGAGGGGGATGGGTGGGTTGGGTGTTACCGAGAGTTTGAGAAATCGATGTTCGTGTCATCAGCTTGGAGGCTGCCCAAACGGAATATAAGGTTTTGTTCTTCCAACCTAAGTGTGGCCTCATCATGGCAGTGGAGGAGGCCATGGATGGACATATCGGAATGGGAAAGGAAGTGCAATTAAATGGGTGGCCACAGGGAGATCCTGGTATTTTTAGGCAGATGAAGCATGGATGCTTGGTGAAGCAGTCTTCTAATCTATGTTGGGTCTCACGGATGTACAGGAGGCCACCCCAGGAACACCAAACACAGTATATCACTCCAACAGACTCACAGGTGAAGTGTCGCCTCACCTGGAAGGACTGTTTAGGGCCCTGGTTGGCAGTGAGGGACGAGGTGTAGAGGCAGGTGTAGCACTTGTTCTGCTTGCAAGGATAAATGCCGGGGGGGAGATCAGTTGGGAAGGATGAATGGATGGGGGGGGGGTTGCATAGGGAGTGATCCCTGTGGAAAGCAGAAATTTGGGAGGAGGGAAAGATGTGCTTGGTGGCGGGATCTCTTTGGAGATGGCGGAAGTTATGGAGAATTATGTGCTGGATTTGGAGGCTGGTGGGGTGGTAGGTGAGGCCAAAAGGCACCCTATCCCTGGTAAGTTGGCGGGAAGATAGAGTGGGAGCAGACGTGCATGAAATGGAAGAAATGCGGTTGAGGACAGCGTTGATGGTGGAGGAAGGGAAGCCCCTTTCTTTGAAAAAGGAGGACATCTCCTTTCTTCTGGAATGAAAAGCCTCATCCTGAGAGTGGATGTGGTGGAGTCAGAGGAATTGAGAGAAGGGGATGGCGTTTTTACAAGTAACAGGGTGGGAAGAGGTATAGTCCAGGTAGCTGTGAGAGTCCATGGGTTTATAATAGACATCAGTGGAAAGGCTGTCTCCAGAGATAGGGATAGAGAGATCGAGAAAGTGGAGGGAGGTGTCAGAAATGGACCAGGTAAATTTGAGGGCAGGGTGGAAGCTGGAGGCAAAGTTGATGAAGTCGACAAGCCCCACATGGGTACAGGAAGCGATATCGGTTGCTACACACACAAGCAGCAGCAATGTAGTCATCGATGTAGTGTAGGAAAAGTGCGGCACAGGCCAGGCAGCATCTTTGGAAAGAAACGCAGTCGAGGTTTCGGGCCGAGACCCTTCGTCAGGATGGTATTGGTTTTGCCTGCCTTGTCTGACAATGACGGGTCACCTGTGCAGGGGAGTTTTAAAGTGGAAAAGTTGTTGCACCTGGGCAGTCCCACTCTCCCGACCTCAGAAATCCAGGTCCAGTCATTGCAAACTGAGGGCTTCCTTGGTTGCAGTGGATGACCACGATGCCTTGTCGTGCCCTTCGCTCTCCGCAGAACCACCTTCCTGGCTGTTGGATCTCTTTATCGATCTGCCCAGTGTGCCGGAGCTGAGTTCACACGTCAGCACAGGTATGTCCCTATCTCCCTGCGGTATGAGACCCGATGGCATCACTCACCTGGTTTAGCCCATTGTTGAAGCGACGTACTGGAGTGCAGACAGCTACTCGAAGCCACAGGTATGTCCCTATCTCCCTGCGGTATGAGACCCGATGGCATCACTCACCTGGTTTAGCCCATTGTTGAAGCGATGTACTGGAGTGCAGACAGCTACTCGAAGCCACAGGTGAGAGCTGAGTGCCCGACAGGGATTATAGATAGTGGACTGGCCCAGATTGACATGACAAGCTCCTTCACCAGAGGTGCTACCCCTCCCTGGACATTCCATAACAATAACACAATGCAGAATAAAGTGTCACAGTTACAGAGAAAGTCCAATGCAGATAAAAAATAAAATTCGTAACAAGGTAGATTGCGAGGTCAAGTGTGGGTAGAAGCTTTCATCGAGCCTGGTGGTGTGTGATTTCAATCTTTTGTATCTTCTGCGTGATGGGAGAGGGAAGAAGAGAGAATGGTTGGGGTGAGGTCTATGATTATGTTGGCCACTCTACTGAGGTACCTAAACTATAGACAGAATCCATAGATAGGAGGCTGGTTTCTGCGGTAACAACGAGTCAATGTACTAAAGGAGATACCATAGTGAGATGGTGTTGTGGTAATGACCTTTCCCTCAGTGTCAACAAAACAGAAGAGCTGCTCATTGACTTCACACGGGGGGCAGTGCCAATGATCCTGTCTACATCAATGGTGTTGTGATTGAGAGGTAGACAGCTTCAAGTTTCTGGGTGTGAACGTCACCAAAAGGTGATCCTACCATGATGATGTCACAGCCAAGAGCCTCTACCTCCTCGGAAGGATAAAGAAATTCAGCATACCTCTGTTGACTCTTACCGATTTTTATCGACGTATCACAGAAGCATCACGGCAACTGCTCTGCTGTGTTTCCAAGAAACTGCAGGGAGATGTGGATACAGCTCAGCACATCACAGAATCCAGACTCCCCTCTACGGGTTCTGTCCATATCTTTCACTGCCTCAGTAAAGCAGCCAAAATAATCACGGAACTCAGCCCCCACCCGGACATTCCCTCTTCTCCCTTCTTCCACTGGGCAGAAGATAGAAAAGACTGAAAGCACGCCCCACCAGGCTCAAGGACAACTTCTTATCCCACCGTTCTCAGACTCCTGAACAGACCTCTTGTACAATAAGATGCACTCTTAACCTCACCTTTCTTCATCCCTCCCCCTCCTGTCTACTTTTCCTCGTGTTTGCGTCTCGACCTCATTATCAAATTGCACCACCGTTTACCTGCACTACATTTTCCTTGTAGTTTTTCCACATTACTCGGCACTGTTATTGTTTTACCTTGTTCTATTTCAATGTGTAATTTGATCTGTATGAACAGTAAACAAGACAAGCTTTTCACCGTATATGTGACAATAAAAACCTTTAAAACCTGATCTCTGCCCTCCTTCCATCGAATCCACAACTCAACTGTCTTGCAGCTGTATGCTTATCTAAATCACTGCACTCAGACTTGTAGACACGAAGGAGACATTCAATTAGATTACAGCTGGTCGAAATGTTAGATCCTTCCTTCTTCCAGATGAGATCTCATTGAAACCTATGGAATATTGAAAAGCCTGCATAGAGTGGATTTGGGGAGGGTGTTTCTTATAGTGGGTGTCAAGGGCCAGAGGACACAGTTTCGGAATAGAGGGACAACCATTTCAAACAGAGATGAGGAGGAATATCTTTAGCTGGGGGTGGTGAATCTGTTGAATTCATTGCCACAGACACTGTGGTGGCCAAGTCTTTGGGTATATTTAAAGCGGAGGTTGATAGGTGTTTGATTAGTCAGTGCATCAAAGTTCACAGGGAGAGAGCAGGAGGATGGGATTGAGAGGGAAAATAAACCAGCCATGTTGGAATGGCAGAGAAGACTCGATGGTTGAAAGGCCGAATCTTATTGTTTTATGCTTTGTGAAGAGGAGTTCTCACAAAACCTGTTTATGTTATTTTAGTGGAACGAATGCTTACTCTATGATTATAATACCGTATGGGCTGTAGCCAGTGTTTGAGTATTAAAGTAATTAATATTAATATAGAACGTCTGTAGGACAAAAAATCATGCAAATAAAACCTAGGTTCTAGGTTCTCTGGGCCTGATGATTTCTAGATCCATTCCCATCGATTCAACGGCAGCAAATCCTGCTCTTCATGACTGGACAGAGAAGGAGAATCAGACAATGAGACATTGGAGCAAAGTTAGGCCATCCAACCCATTGAGTCTATGTCACCATTCTGTCATGGTTAATTTGAATCCTGTTCACCTGCTTTCTCCCTGCAAATTTTGATGCCCTGACTTGAGAACCTATCAACCTTTGCTTTAAACATACTCAATGACTTGGCCTCCACAGCCATTTGTGGTAATGAATTCTCTGCCTAAATAAATTCCTCCCCATCTCTGTACTAAAGGGCTGTCCCTCTATTCTGAGGATCTGCCCTCTGGTCCGAGATTCACCCACTATAGGAAACCTCTCCACATCCACTCTATCTCGGCCTATCAATATTCAACAGGTTTCAATGAGATTCCCCTTCATTCTTCTAAACTCTAGTGAGTATAGGCCCAGAGCCATCAAATGCTCCTCACATATTAACCCTTTCATTCCTGGAATCATTATCATATACCTCTGCTGGAGCCTCTCCAAAGCTAGTACATCTTTTCCTGGATAAGGGGTCCAAAACTGCTCTCAAGACTCCAAAAGTGGACTGACCAATGCCTTATAAACACTCAGCATTACGTCCTCACTTATATATTCCATTTGAAATGAATGCTAACATTGCATTTGTCTTCTTTAGCATGAACAACTCATCCAGCTTTAGGAATCCTGCATGAGGACTCCCATGATGCAACAAGATTTTATCTTCTAGAATTCATTTCTAGATCAAATTGAAGGCAGCAAATCCAGTTGTTAATGACAGGATAGAGAAAGAAAATCAGACCATAAGATGCAGGAGCAGCATCAGGCCATTCAGCCCATCAAGTCTGTTCCACCATTCAATCATGGCTGATTTATTTTCCCTCTCAACCTAATTTTACTACCTTCTCCCCATGGCTCTGGATTGCTGCCATGCCATGCACCAGTGAGGGCAGGAACAGAATGATTTGGCAGGTGAATGCATGGCCAAGGAATGGGAACAGGGGACAGGGTTTCAGATTTATGGATCATTGGGATCTCTTCTGGGGAAGGTACAACTTGCTCAAAAGGGACGGGTTCCATCTGAATTTGAGGGAACCAATATCCTTGTGGGCAGGTTTTCTAGAGTTGTTTGGATGGGTTTAAACTAATCTGGCAGGGTTGGTTTACAAACAGAGGCAGTGTGTAGTAAGCCTGCTGGCAAAAAGAGGCTGATGATAGGACAAAACTGCAGTCAACAGGATGAGTTGCAATGTAAAAGGAAGACACAATGATGACAGGACTGAAGGTGTTATATTTGAATGCACACAATATACAGAATAAGGTAGATGAACTTATAGTGCAGTCACATATGACATTGTGAGCATCACTGACTTGTAGCTGAAAGAAGATAATAGCTGGGAGCTTAATGTCCAAGGATACACATTGCATCGAAAGGACAGGCAGGTAGGCAGATGGTGTGGCATGGCTCTCTTAGTAAAAAATGAAATCAAATCCTTAGAAAGAGGTGACATAGGGTGGGAAGGTGTTGAATCACTGAAGGGTATAAAGACCCTGATGGGAGTTGTATACAGACCCGCAAATAGTAGTAAGGATGTGGCCTGCAAATTGCAATGGGAGGTAGAAAAATGCACGGAGTAATTTACAGTAGTCATGGGGTATTTCAATATGCAAGTAGATTGGGAAAATCAGGTTGGTGCTGGATTACAGGAGGGGCATTTTCTAGAGTGGCTTTTTAGAGCAGCTCGTGGTTGAGCCCATTAGAGGATCAGCTATTCTGGATTGGGTGTTGTACAATGAATGGGAATTGATAAACAGATCGTAGATAGATAGACAGATAGACGATAAGTGGAGAGATAGTTAGATTGATAGACAGATGCAGTAGATAGAGAAACATGTAGATAGATAGATAAATAAATAGTGCTAAGAGAGCAAAATTGTGTGCCTGTGTTCCTGTGTTCATTGTCCATTCAGAAATCTGATGGCAGAGGGGAAGAAGATGTTCCTGGAATGTTGAGTGTGGGTCATCAGACTCCTGTACCTCCTCCTTGATGGAAGGAATGAGAAGGCAGAATGTCATTGGTGCTGCCGGCAGCTTGACTCCTGTAGTGGAGTATAATCATTCAATCAATGACTGTAGAGGGAAACCATGTTTGATCAGGGTTGCTAATTTTGGTGGCTGTAATGAGGAAAGGAAGATCTGGTGGATGTAAATGTTTAGAGCTTTCGGTAAGTTGAAACTTGTGAGGATATCGGCAGACAAGGACTGGGCAGCACAATGGCACAGTTCAGCAATCTACCATCTTACACCTCCAGGACAAGTTTATCGGTCAACACACACAAAATGCTGGTGGAACAAGTCTATCGGTGTGGAGTTTACATGTTCCGACCCCTGGTGTATCAATGTGGAGTTTGCACGTTTGATCCCCGGTGTATTGTTGTGGAGTTTGCACGTTTGAACCCCGGTGTATGGTTGTGGAGTTTGCACGTTTGAACCCCGGTGTATGGTTGTGGAGTTTGCACGTTTGAACCCTGGTGTATGGTTGTGGAGTTTGCACGTTTGATCCCTGGTGTTTTGGTGTAGAGTTTGCACGTTTGAACCCCGGTGTATTGTTGTGGAGTTTGCACGTTTGATCCCTGGTGTTTCGGTGTAGAGTTTGCACATTTCACTCCCCGGTGTATCAGTGTGTAGTTTGCATGTTTGAACCCCGGTGTATTGTTATGGAGCTTGCACGTTTGAACCCCAGTGTATGGGTGTGCAGTTTGCATGTTTCAATCCCCCGGTGTATCAGAGTGGAGTTTGTGCATTTGATACCTGGTGTATTGTTGTGGAGTTTGCACATTTGATACCCGGTGCATTGGTGTGGAGTTTGCACATTTGATACCTGGTGTATTGTTGTGGAGTTTGCACATTTGATACCCGGTGTATTGGTGTGGAGTTTGCACGTTTGAACCCCGGTGTATGGTTGTGGAGTTTGCACGTTTGAACCCCGGTGTATGGTTGTGGAGTTTGCACGTTTGAACCCCGGTGCATTGGTGTGGAGTTTGCACATTTGATACCCGGTGTATTGTTGTGGAGTTTGCACGTTTGATACCCGGTGCATTGGTGTGGAGTTTGTACATTTGATACCCGGTGTATTGTTGTGGAGTTTGCACGTTTGATACCCGGTGTATTGTTGTGGAGTTTGCACATTTGATACCCGGTGTATTGTTGTTGAGTTTGCATGTTTGAACCCCGGTGTATGGTTGTGGAGTTTGCACGTTTGATACCCGGTGTATTGTTGTGGAGTTTGCACGTTTGAACCCCGGTGCATTGTTGTGGAGTTTGCACGTTTGATACCCAGTGTATTGTTGTGGAGTTTGCACATTTGATACCCGGTGTATGGTTGTGGAGTTTGCACGTTTGAACCCCGGTGCATTGTTGTGGAGTTTGCACGTTTGATACCCGGTGTATTGTTGTGGAGTTTGCACATTTGATACCCGGTGCATTGTTGTGGAGTTTGCACGTTTGATACCCGGTGTATTGTTGTGGAGTTTGCACATTTGAACCCCGGTGTATGGTTGTGGAGATTGCACGTTTGATACCCGGTGTATGGTTGTGGAGTTTGCACGTTTGAACCCCGGTGCATTGTTGTGGAGTTTGCACGTTTGATACCCGGTGCATTGTTGTGGAGTTTGCACATTTGATACCCGGTGTATTGTTGTGGAGTTTGCACATTTGATAACTGGTGTATTGTTGTGGAGTTTGCACGTTTGATACCCGGTGCATTGTTGTGGAGTTTGTACATTTGATACCCGGTGTATTGTTGTGGAGTTTGCACATTTGATACCCGGTGTATGGTTGTGGAGTTTGCACGTTTGATACCCGGTGCATTGTTGTGGAGTTTGCACATTTGATACCCGGTGTATTGTTGTGGAGTTTGCACATTTGATACCTGGTGTATTGTTGTGGAGTTTGCACGTTTGATACCCGGTGCATTGTTGTGGAGTTTGCACGTTTGATACCCGGTGTATTGTTGTGGAGTTTGCACGTTTGATACCCGGTGCATTGTTGTGGAGTTTGTACATTTGATACCCGGTGTATTGTTGTGGAGTTTGCACATTTGATACCCGGTGTATGGTTGTGGAGTTTGCACATTTGATACCCGGTGTATTGTTGTGGAGTTTGCACATTTGATACCCGGTGCATTGTTGTGGAGTTTGCACGTTTGAACCCCGGTGTATTGTTGTGGAGTTTGCACGTTTGATACCCGGTGCATTGTTGTGGAGTTTGCACATTTGATACCCGGTGCATTGGTGTGGAGTTTGCACATTTGATACCTGGTGTATTGTTGTGGAGTTTGCACATTTGATCCCTGGTGTATTGTTGTGGAGTTTGCACATTTGAACCCCGGTGTATTGTTGTGGAGTTTGCACATTTGATCCCTGGTGTATTGTTGTGGAGTTTGCACATTTGAACCCCGGTGTATTGTTGTGGAGTTTGCACATTTGATACCTGGTGTATTGTTGTGGAGTTTGCACATTTGAACCCCGGTGTATTGTTGTGGAGTTTGCACATTTGATCCCTGGTGTTTTGGTGTAGAGTTTGCACATTTTACTCCCCGGTGTATCAGTGTGTAGTTTGCATGTTTGAACCCTGGTGTATTGTTGTGGAGTTTGCACGTTTGATACCTGGTGTATTGTTGTGGAGCTTGCACGTTTGATCCCCAGTGTATGGGTGTGCAGTTTGCATGTTTCAATCCCCGGTGTATCAGAGTGGAGTTTGCGCATTTGATACCTGGTTTATTGTTGTGGAGTTTGCACATTTGATACCCAGTGTATGGTTGTGGAGTTTGCACATTTGATACCCGGTGCATTGGTGTGGAGTTTGCACGTTTGAACCCCGGTGTATGGTTGTGGAGTTTGCACGTTTGAACCCCGGTGTATGGTTGTGGAGTTTGCACGTTTGATCCCTGGTCTTTTGGTGTGGAGTTTGCACATTTGATACCCAGTGTATGGTTGTGGAGTTTGCACATTTGATACCTGGTGTATTGTTGTGGAGTTTGCACATTTGATACCCGGTGTATTGGTGTGGAGTTTGCACGTTTGAACCCCGGTGCATTGGTGTGGAGTTTGCACGTTTGATACCCGGTGTATTGGTGTGGAGTTTGCACGTTTGAACACCGGTGCATTGTTGTGGAGTTTGCACGTTTGATACCCGGTGTATTGGTGTGGAGTTTGCACGTTTGATACCTGGTGTATTGTTGTGGAGCTTGCACGTTTGATCCCCAGCGTATGGGTGTGCAGTTTGCATGTTTCAATCCCCGGTGTATCAGAGTGGAGTTTGCGCATTTGATACCTGGTTTATTGTTGTGGAGTTTGCACATTTGATACCCGGTGTATTGGTGTGGTGTTTGCACATTTGATACCCGGTGCATTGTTGTGGAGTTTGCACGTTTGAACCCCGGTGCATTGTTGTGGAGTTTGCACGTTTGATACCCGGTGTATTGGTGTGGAGTTTGCACATTTGATACCCGGTGCATTGTTGTGGAGTTTGCACGTTTGAACCCCGGTGCATTGTTGTGGAGTTTGCACGTTTGATACCCGGTGTATTGTTGTGGAGTTTGCACGTTTGATACCCGGTGTATTGTTGTGGAGTTTGCACATTTGATACCCGGTGCATTGGTGTGGAGTTTGCACATTTGATACCTGGTGTATTGTTGTGGAGTTTGCACATTTGATACCCGGTGTATTGTTGTGGAGTTTGCACGTTTGATACCCGGTGCATTGTTGTGGAGTTTGCACGTTTGATACCCGGTGCATTGGTGTAGAGTTTGCACATTTTACTCCCCGGTGTATCAGTGTGTAGTTTGCATGTTTGAACCCTGGTGTATTGTTGTGGAGCTTGCACGTTTGATCCCCAGCGTATGGGTGTGCAGTTTGCATGTTTCAATCCCCGGTGTATCAGAGTGGAGTTTGCGCATTTGATACCTGGTGCTTTGTTGTGGAGTTTGCACATTTGATCCCTGGTGTTTTGTTGTGGAGTTTGCACATTTGATACCTGGTGCTTTGTTGTGGAGTTTGCACATTTGATCCCTGGTGTTTTGGTGTAGAGTTTGCACATTTGATACCCGGTGTATTGTTGTGGAGTTTGCACATTTGATACCCGGTGTATGGTTGTGGAGTTTGCACATTTGATACCTGGTGTATTGTTGTGGAGTTTGCACATTTGATACCTGGTGCTTTGTTGTGGAGTTTGCACATTTGATCCCTGGTGTTTTGGTGTAGAGTTTGCACATTTGATACCCGGTGTATTGTTGTGGAGTTTGCACATTTGATACCCGGTGTATTGTTGTGGAGTTTGCACGTTTGATACCCGGTGTATTGTTGTGGAGTTTGCACATTTGATACCTGGTGTATTGTTGTGGAGTTTGCACATTTGATACCCGGTGCATTGTTGTGGAGTTTGCACATTTGATACCCGGTGCATTGTTGTGGAGTTTGCACGTTTGATACCCGGTGCATTGTTGTGGAGTTTGCACATTTGATACCCGGTGCATTGTTGTGGAGTTTGCACATTTGATACCCGGTGCATTGTTGTGGAGTTTGCACATTTGATACCCGGTGCATTGTTGTGGAGTTTGCACGTTTGATACCCGGTGTATTGTTGTGGAGTTTGCACATTTGATACCCCGGTGTATGGTTGTGGAGTTTGCACATTTGATACCCGGTGCATTGTTGTGGAGTTTGCACATTTGATACCCGGTGCATTGTTGTGGAGTTTGCACGTTTGATACCCGGTGTATTGTTGTGGAGTTTGCACATTTGATACCCGGTGCATTGTTGTGGAGTTTGCACATTTGATACCCGGTGCATTGTTGTGGAGTTTGCACGTTTGATACCCGGTGTATTGTTGTGGAGTTTGCACGTTTGATACCCGGTGCATTGTTGTGGAGTTTGCACATTTGATACCCGGTGCATTGTTGTGGAGTTTGCACATTTGATACCCGGTGCATTGTTGTGGAGTTTGCACATTTGATACCCGGTGCATTGTTGTGGAGTTTGCACGTTTGATACCCGGTGTATTGTTGTGGAGTTTGCACATTTGATACCCGGTGCATTGTTGTGGAGTTTGCACGTTTGATACCCGGTGTATTGTTGTGGAGTTTGCACATTTGATACCCGGTGCATTGTTGTGGAGTTTGCACGTTTGATACCCGGTGCATTGTTGTGGAGTTTGCACATTTGATACCCGGTGCATTGTTGTGGAGTTTGCACATTTGATACCCGGTGCATTGTTGTGGAGTTTGCACGTTTGATACCCGGTGTATTGTTGTGGAGTTTGCACATTTGATACCCCGGTGCATTGTTGTGGAGTTTGCACGTTTGATACCCGGTGTATTGTTGTGGAGTTTGCACATTTGATACCCCGGTGTATGGTTGTGGAGTTTGCACATTTGATACCCGGTGCATTGTTGTGGAGTTTGCACATTTGATACCCGGTGTATGGTTGTGGAGTTTGCACGTTTGAACCCCGGTGTATGGTTGTGGAGTTTGCACGTTTGAACCCCGGTGCATTGTTGTGGAGTTTGCACGTTTGATACCCAGTGTATTGTTGTGGAGTTTGCACATTTGATACCCGGTGCATTGTTGTGGAGTTTGCACATTTGATACCCGGTGCATTGTTGTGGAGTTTGCACATTTGATACCCGGTGCATTGTTGTGGAGTTTGCACGTTTGAACCCCGGTGTATGGTTGTGGAGTTTGCACGTTTGATACCCGGTGCATTGTTGTGGAGTTTGCACGTTTGAACCCCGGTGCATTGTTGTGGAGTTTGCACATTTGATACCCGGTGTATGGTTGTGGAGTTTGCACGTTTGAACCCCGGTGTATGGTTGTGGAGTTTGCACGTTTGATACCCGGTGCATTGTTGTGGAGTTTGCACGTTTGATACCCAGTGCATTGTTGTGGAGTTTGCACATTTGATACCCGGTGCATTGTTGTGGAGTTTGCACATTTGATACCCGGTGCATTGTTGTGGAGTTTGCACGTTTGAACCCCGGTGCATTGTTGTGGAGTTTGCACATTTGATACCCGGTGTATGGTTGTGGAGTTTGCACGTTTGAACCCCGGTGTATTGTTGTGGAGTTTGCACGTTTGAACCCCGGTGCATTGTTGTGGAGTTTGCACATTTGATACCCGGTGTATGGTTGTGGAGTTTGCACGTTTGAACCCCGGTGCATTGTTGTGGAGTTTGCACGTTTGATACCCAGTGCATTGTTGTGGAGTTTGCACATTTGATACCTGGTGTATTGTTGTGGAGTTTGCACGTTTTGACTCCTGGTGTATCATTGTGGAACCTGTATGTTCTGGTGCGGAGTTTGTCCATCTTTTTGTGACTACATCTGTTCCCAATCCCTGAGGGCTCTGTTTTCCTCCCCAACCCAAGGATGTTGTGTTAATTGATCACTGTAACTTAGCCGGAGGGTATTCATTGCCACAGGCAGCTGTGGAGACCAAGTCATTGGGTATATTATAAGCTGGATGTCTGCAGCTCAGATTTTTTGATTTTCTCCGTTTAAAAAATAGTCCGCACATTTATTTCTACTACCAAAGTGTGTGACGTGTGTTTTCCAACATTGTATTTCATTTGCCACTCTCATGCCCATTCTCCTAAACTGCCTAAGTCCTTTTGCAGCCTACCCGTTTCCTCAATGCAACCTGTCCCTCCACCAACCTTTGTATCATTTGCAAACTTGGCATCAAAGCCATCTATTCCATCATCTAAATCATTGATATACAGCATAAAAAGAAGCGGACCCAATACCGACACCTGAAGAGCACCACTGGTCACTGGCAGCCAACCTGAAAAGGATCCTTTTATTCCCACTCGTTCACTCCTACCATCAGCCAATGCTCTAACCATGCCAGTAACTTTCCCGTAATACCATTAGCTCTTAAATTCATTAGCAGCCTCATGTGTGGCATCTTGTCAAAAGCCTTCTGAAAGTCCAAATACACAACATCCACTACATGCCCTTTATCTATCCTACTTGTAATCTCCTCAAAGAATTCCAACAGATTCGTCTGGCAGGATTTTCCCTTAAGGAAACCATGTTGACTTTGTTCTATCTTGTCCCATGACTCAAAGTACTCCATAATCTCATCCTTAACAATTGACTCCAACATCTTCACAAACACTGAGGTCAAGCTAACTGGTCTATAATTTCCTTTCTGCTGCCTTCCTTCTTTCTTAAAGAGTGGGGTGACATTTACAATTTTCCAGTCCTCTGGCACCATGCCGGAGTCCGATAATTTATGAAAGATAATTTCTAATGCCTCCAGAATCTCTACCATTACCTCTTTCAGAACCTCAGAATGCAGTTCATCTGGTCTGGGTGACTTATGTACCCTCATGTCTTTCAGATTTGAGCACCTTCTCCCCTCTAATAGTAACTGCACTCACTTCTCTTCCCTCACACCCTTCAACAGCTGGCACACTGCTAGTGTCTTCCATAGTGAAGGATGATGCAGAAATACTCATTTAGTTCATCTGCCATCTTCTTGGCATCCATTGTTATTTCTCCAGCCTCATTTTCTAGTGGTCCTATATCCACTCTCATTTACTTTTTGTGTACTTGAAGAAGTTTGTACTGTCCACTTTGATATTGTTTGCTGGCTTGCTTTTTTATTTCATGATTTTTTTAGTTGCTTCCCAATTCTCTGACTTCCCATGAATTTTTGCTTTGTTGTATGCAGCCTCTTTTGCTTTTACATTAGATTCAACTTCCCTTGTCAGCCACGGTTGTACTGTTTTGCCATTTGAGTATTGCTTTGTTTTTGGAATACATCTATCCTGTACCTTCATCACCTTTCCCAGAAACTCACACCATTGCTGCTCTGCTGTCATCCCTGCCAGCATCTCCCTCCAATTTACTTTGGCCAACTCCTCCCTCATAATTTCCTTTACTCCACTGAAATACTGACAGACTTTACTATCTCCTTATCAAATTTCAAGTTGAACTCAATCATATTGTGATCACTGCCTCTTAGGGGTTCTTTTACCTTAAGTTCCCTAATCATCTTGAAGGGTGTGAGGGAAGAGAAGTAAGTGCAGTTACTATTACAGGGGAGAAAGTGCTCAAATTTGAAAGACATAAGGGTATATAAGTCACCCGGACCAGATGAACTGCTCTCTGGGGTTCTGAAAGAGGTAGTGGTAGAGATTGTGGAGGCATTAGAAATGATCTTACAAAAATCATTGGACTCTGGCATAGTGCCAGAGGAATGGAAAATTGTAAACATCACTCCACTCTTTAAGAAAGGAGGAAGGTAGCAGAAAGGAATTTATAGACCAGTTAGTCTGACCTCAGTGTTTGTGAAGATGTTGGAGTCAATTGTTAAGGATGAGATTATGGAGTACTTTGAGTCATGGGACAAGATAGAACAAAGTCAGCATGGTTTCCTTAAGGGAAAATTTCATCTGACAAACCTGTTGGAATTCTTTGAGGAGATTACACAAAGGATAAATAAAGAGCGTGCAGTGGATGTTGTATATTTGGACTTTCAGAAGGCCTTGACAAGATGCCACACATGAGGCTGCTAACGAATTTAAGAGCTAATGGTATTACAGGAAAGTTACTGGCATGGTTAGAGCATTGGCTGATTGGTAGGAGTGAGCAAGTGGGAATGAAAGGATCCTTTCTGGGTTGGCTGCCAGTGACTGTGGTGCTCTTCAGGTGTCGGTATTGGGACCGCTTCATTTATGCCGTATATCAATGATACACATTACATACAATCTAGTATAATTGATAGCCTAGTAGGCCCAATGACAAACTGCCCTAAAAAAGCCATTTCGTAAGCATTCAGCAAACTCACTCTCTTGAGATCCATTTCCAACTTGATTTTCGCAATCAACGTGCATGTTGAAATCTCTGATGACTTATCATAACATCGCCCTTTTGACACACCTTTTCTATTTCCCATTGTAATCTGTGGTCCACATCCCAGCCACTGTTCAGACAACTGTATATAACTGCCATTAGGGTCTTTTTACACTCGCAGTTTCTTAACTCGACCCACAAGGATTCAAGATCTTTTGATCTGTGTCACAACTTGCTACTCATTTGATGCCATTCTTTACCAGCAGAGTCACGCCACCCCCTCTACCTACCTTCCTATCCCTCCCATACAATGTGTAACCTTGGACATTTAACTCCCAACTACAACCATCCTTCAGCCACGATTCAGTGACGGCCGCAACATCATACCTGACAATCTGTAATAGTGCAACAAGATCATCCACCTTATTTCTTATACTCCGTGCATTAAGATATAATATTCAGAGTACTGTATTTGCTACCCTTTTTGATTCTGTATCCCTAATGCACTGATACTCAGGCTGCTGGCTGCAATTTTGTCCTATCATCTGCCTGCCCTTCCTGACAGTCTGACTGCACGCTATATTTGCTTTTTTTTTTACCATCTATCCTATCTTGGGACCCTTCACTCTTGTTCCCACACCCCTGCCAGATCAGTTTCAGGTGGTAGACCAGGTTGAATGATCTGAATGACAATGTCTTGCTCCTGTTTTTCTCTGTTCTTAGACAACTGCGGACATTGTGATCACAGGAGACTGCCGTGCCTGACTGCTTTTCTGCTGGAAGTCCTTGTCTCTGGGCTGAGAATGAGGGAGAAATTGGACCCCAGGTATAGAGTGACTGAAGTCCAACTGTAGACAGAAGAAGTTTGGAATTAGGAAACTTGGTACGGGCCTAACGACTTTCTACAGGGGCACAAATGAGAGCATCCTGACTGGCTGCATCACTGCCTGGCATGGGACTGCAGAGTATGGTGTGCACAGCCCAGCACACCTGTAGACGTGAACTTCCCACTGCACAGGACATTTACAGAGACAGGTTTGTAAAAAGGGCCCAAAGGGCCGAGTCACCCCAACCACAAACTGTTCCAGCTGCTGCCATCCGGGAAACAGTACCACAGCACAAAATCCAGGACCAACAGGCTCTGGGACAGCTTCTTCCACCAGGCCATCAGACTGATTAATTCATGCTGATACAATTGCATTTCTATGTTATATTGATTGTCCTGTTGTACATGCTGATTATTATAAATTACTATAAATTGCACATTACACATTTAGACAGAGATGTAATGTAAAAATTTTTACTCATGTATATGATGTAAGTAATAAAGTCAATTCAGTTCAGAGAAACCGTAAATAACAATGCCATTGTACATTGTCAAAGGGGCCCATATTTACAGAATAAAGAAACATGGACACACACACACACACACACACACACACACACACACACACACACACACACACACACACACACACACACACACACACACACACACACACACACACACACACACACACACACACACACACACACACACACACACACACACACACACACCCTTGAAAAAACATTCAGGCTCCACAACTATTTTCACATTTATCTGTCATAATATGAGACATTTAACTGTCTCATTTTCTAAATTTAAAATATATTGAAGCAGAATTTTTGAGCTAATCTACAAAACATTGTGCATCATGTCAAATCAAAAGAAAACATCCAAAATCTGCAAATAATTTACTAAAAATATACATCAAAATTGTCAGGTTGAAAAAGTATTAATCCTCTTTGTGATTACTATGCCAACTTTCCTCAGGTGCAACTCACCAACCTTACCAACTCACCCAATTTTTTGATGCAGAAGATTGGACAATCACCTGTTTTCAATGAAATCATAAGAATATTGTTAATAATCCCTTTCTCTATAAGGTCCTTCAGTATGTAATTTTCAGCAGACCGAACCAAAATGAAGACAAAAGACCATTAACAACAAGTCTGGAAAATGATAATAGAACCACAGAACCATAGAACCAAAGAACACTACAGCACAGTACAGGCCCTTCAGCCTGCATGTTGTGCCGACCCATATAATTCTTAAAAAAAAGTACTAAACCCACACTACCCCATAAATCCTCCATTTTTCTTTCATCCATGTGCCTGTCCAAGAGGCTCTTAAATACCCCTAATGTTTTAACCTCCACCACCATCCCTGGCAAGTCATTCCAGGCACTCACAACCCTCTGTGTAAAACACTTACCCCTGATGTCTCCCCTAAACTTCCCTCCCTTAATTTTGTACATTTGCCCTCTTGTGTTTGCTATTGGTGCCCTGGGAAACAGGTACTGACTATCCACCCTATCTATGCCTCTCATAATCTTGTAGACCTCTATCAAGTCTCCTCTCATTCTTCTATGCTCCAAAGAGAAAAGTTTAGCTAACTTTGCTAACCTTGCTTCATATGACTTGTTCTCCAAACCAGGCAATATCCTGGTAAATCTCCTCTGCACCCTCTCCATAGCTTCCACATCCTTCCTATAATGAGGTGACCAGAATTGAACACAATACTCTAAGTGCAGTCTCACCAGAGATTTGTAGAGTTGCACCATGACCTCTCTACTCTTGAACTCAATCCCCCGTTAATGAAGCCTAGCATCCCATAGGCCTTCTTAACTACCCTATCAACCTGTGCAGTGACCTTGAGGGATGTATGGATTTGAACCCCAAGGTCCCTTTGTTCATCCACACTCTTAAGTAACTGACCATTAATCCTGTACTCAGTCTTCCGGTTTGTTCTTCCAAAATGCATCACCTGAATCACAAAACAGGGAACACCCATCTCAGAGGCACTGCACGTACCTCAGAGCTCAGTGTAGTCCACTGTGAAAAAGTGCAAAAAAAAAGAGAAACCACAGTCGTACTGACCAGGTCTGGCCGCCCCTCTCAACCTGGTCAATGGAGAATGGGACTTTTAAGAGAGACTGCTGTGGTGCCAACAGTCACTCCGAGTGAGCTGTTGATGTCCATGGCTGCAACTGGAGATGAAGTTCATGGCTTCACAACCTCTAAGGCCTTGTGCAAAAAGGGTAATTATGGAACAGTGGCAAGAAGAAGCTCTGGATTAAAAAATATACTTGAATGTAAACACTTTGCAAAGTGTCACTTACTGTAATTATATGGAAGCTCTTGTGGCCACATAAAACTAAAGTGGAAGCCTTTGGCCTCAAAACTAAGCAGTACATGTGGCATAAATCTAATACTGCACATCAGCCAGGTAACACCATCCCGACTGTGGTGGTAGCATCATGCTGTGGGGATGCTTTTCAGCAGTAGGGACTGGAAATCTGGTCGGGATTGATGGGAACATGAATACATTTGAGATCCTGAATAAAAACCTGCTAGTGTCAGAGCAACCATGGAATGGCTTCAAATGAAGAAAACTGATGTCCTTGAGTGGCCCAGTCACAGTCCTGACATTCCCAATCAAACATCTTTGGCAAGACCGCAAGACTGCTGTCCACCGCTGCTCCCCAACTAACCTGGCACAGATTGAGAAATCTTGCAAGGAGGAATGGGCAAATCTTGCTCCATCACATTGTGGAAAATTAATAGAGAATGTAAAAGACATAAAAGGCTGTAATAAGAATTGCAAGATGTATATTGTATACATTTCTCTGACGTTAAATGTACTTATTGATAACTGCCAGAGGTGGTTTAACTAAGTACTGAGCAAAGGGGAATGAATACTTTTGAATTGCTGACATTTCAGGTTTTGAATTTTTAGTTTTTCTTGTTTTACATTTTTTCTTGTTTTTGCACAACTGTGAAAAAAGGAGCATCTGATTCACAAATAAAAATTCTCAGTGAAATTGACCAAAATCCCTGATTGTAATACTCATTTATGACAAAGACACACACACACACACAGATATACACACTCAGACACACACACACACACACAGATACACACACAGACACACACAGATATACACACGCAGTCACACACACAGATATACACAGACACACACACATACACACGCACACACAGATACACACACTAACACAGACACACACAGATATACACACGCAGACACACACACACAGATACACACACACAGATATACACAGACATACACACACATACACACGCACACACACAGACACACACACAGACACACATACACACACACACACACACACATCCAGACACACACACAGAAATACACACACACACATACACACACACACATGCACACACACACACACACATACACACGCAGACACACACACAGATACACACACACAGACACACAGATATACACAGACATACACACACATACACACGCACACACACAGACACACACACACACATACAGACACACACACAGACACACAGACACACACACACACACACACACACACACACACATACAGACACACACACAGACACACACACAGCCACACACACATACACACACAGACACACGCACACACTCAGAGACACACACACACACACAGACACAGACACACACACTCACACACAGGCACGCACACACATACACAGACACACACACTCCTAAGGACAACCAAACATCAGAAAGATACAGGCAGGGCAACACACACAAACCACTGGAGGAACTCAGCAGATCAGGCAGCATCTATGGAGGGGATCAAACAGTCGGCATTTCGGACCGGGACCCTAATCGGGACTGGAAAGGAAGGGGGAAAAATTGAAGCCAGAATAAAATGGCGGGGGAAGGGGGAGGTGTACAAACTGGCAAGTGATAGGTGAGACCAGGTGAGTGATGAAAGTGGGTGGGTAAGGGAGGTGATATCATCCTTATTTCCCTGTGAGGTGCAGCAACTGCCGGCTTCAGGATCCCTCAGAGGAAGGTAGGTTGCTGTTGTATCTCGCTCCGAGTCGGTTGACACCTTTGCCAGGGTTTTGGATCGAAGAGGCCGCGGCCCCACTCTCGCTCCGTGCTGTGCTACAGGAGAGCCTCGGGAGACGATACCGTGTGTTTTTTTGTTCTCTCACCTCGATATGCCGGCTGCCCTTTGACGCAGGATTGCTGTTGGATGCGAGAATTAAATAATGAATTTGCGCGATCACGTGAACCCTCCAGTCTGAACACTCGATGCAATGGCGAGATCAGATCGCCTCTCTCAAACTCTGCATCACAGCGACCTGTCTCCAGAAAGGGAGACTTCTCCTGAAATAATTTCTGTGTAAAAGGTGAGTGTCCACGGATTCTGCAAATCATCGCCATTTCGCAGTATTTTTGTCGCATCTGCGGACAGGTAATGCGAAACTTTGTTTATGAAACGATTAAGTGCTGCAGTAAGATACTAAAATATATTAGACAGTGGATGCGGGTGGGGAGTGGATTTATGGAAACACGCTGTTTACGGATTGGAATTTCCTGGTAGATTTTACGCTGCAAGAAATGAATGAGTCTGCAACAAGATCGTGTCGTCATGGGCTCTTTTGCCACGTTACAGCTTTCAGCAGAATGTTGTGGGGTTTCTACAGACACTGGGAAAGACTGGGAGGGGGTTTCGTTAAGGATGAACCAAAGCGATTCGGCAGTTGAACCCACGACTTTGTCCGAAGGAGGGTCCCGGCCCGAAACGTCGATTGTTTATTCCTCTCCATAGGTGCTACCTGACCTGCTGAGTTCCTCCAGCGTTTTGTCTGTGTGTGTTGCTCTGGTCCGTGTGGCGGACAGAGGCATGTCAATATTTCACGGACGTGGCACCCCGGATTTTCTCTGGTCCTGCGAGGGTCACAACCAGAAGCTGCAGAAACTGGAAAATATAAAAGAAGATATAGGATGTGGAAAAACTCCGCGGGTCAGGCCGCAGCTGTGAGATTTGAGGAGTCAGGTCCATGACTATTCATTGTTTTCTGCTTTTTTGTGTGGTTTTAATTTTTATGCGGATACTTAGAATTTAAACACCAGTGGGTATTTAGTGACTTGTTTTGAATACATTTAGTGTTAGGGGACCCTGGACATCAGCGGTGAGCAAGTTCCAAACTGCTCCAGGGGCAACAGCTCCCTACTTGTCTGCGAGGGCCAAGCGCTGTCCCTGGTGCTGAAGCGAGAGCGTTCAGTATTGTTGGCGACAGCGCTGGATCCGTTCATTATAGATTCAAGAGTATTCAATGCATTTTCAGTATATAAGTGTAAAACAGAACGAAATAGTTGCAACCTCTGAGCATAACATAGATTGGTTTTATGCCCACAAAGTGACGCTAGGCACAGGAGTGTCTGTACATAAGGTGACTGACAAAGTAGGGGTGGGTTAGAGACTGGAGTTGTTGATGTTTTGTGTCACCCCCCCCCCCCCCCCGGGATACAGCACAGCGATTCTCTCTGAAGAATGATTCTTTTCATCACCACTGGATTGCTCTATCAACTGAACCGCGGGCTGGTTTCCTTACTGTAACGATGTTTGAAGACTGATCTATCCAATTTCCTGAAGTATGAAGTATATTCACTGAACCCTGCACAGAGCTAATTAACACCCACAAAACCTACTGAGTAACGGCCTAATGTAACCATAGCCACGAACTTTACACCAATATCTTTGCAAGTCTGTATGTGTCACATGATATGTAAAGTGTAGCTGCATACAGAATACCTTCCAGGTAGGCAATTATTAGTTAATTATTTTCGTTTTTGGGCTCTGTTAATGAGCTCTTATAATGCAGAGATATTTGTGTAAGTTCATGACTATGGTTACATTGGACAGTGAAAGCTCGCTCGCTATGCGATTCCGGGACCCCCACTATCCAGACCGTGCTCTCTTCTCACTGTTGCCATCAGGAAGGAGGTACAGGAGCCTCAGGACTCACATCAACAGGTTAAGTAACAGTTATTACCTCTAAGTCATCAGGCTCTTGAAACAGAGGAGGTAATTTCACTCAATTTCACTCTCCCCAACACTGAACTGTTCTCACAACCTATGGACTCACTTTCAACGTCTCTACAACTGATTCTCTCGATATTTATTGTTTATTTATTTAATGTTGTTGTTTCTTTTCGCGTTTTATATTTACACAGTTTGTTGCCTTTTGTACATTGGTTGTTGTCTGTCCTCCTAGGTATGGTCTTTCATTGAATCTGTTGTGTTTCATGTATTTACTGTGAATGATTGAAAGAAAATTATGGTGACATATACGTATGCACTGAGATAATGAATTTACTTTGAAATTTGAATGTTGTTTCCATTCTCTATATGAGTGTCATCCTTTCCTCCCCCACCTTCTTCATCTGGCTCCTTCCCCTGCCCCCTTTCTTACGAGGCCTGATGAACAGTCTGAATCCGAAACATTGACTGCTTATTCCCCTCCATAGATGCTGCCTGACCTGCTGAGCTCTTTCAGCATTTTGTATGTGCCGAGTGGCAAAAGTCCTGTTGGTAATAGAAATATATGTAATGCATTGACTGAATGTAAGAATTTATTTGTGTGCGTTGCTCTGGACTTCCAAAATCTACTGCTTCTCTTGTGTTTATCACTCACTATATTTCAAACATCTCTTAGATGCTTAGTTTTAATATATCAGCCTGTGAACTGAGCACAGATTTCACTAGCAGGAAATAAAGAGGACATCAGAAGTGTACGCTGATATATTCCCTTCTGATTTCCCTATAAATAAGACCATAAGACATTGGAGCAGAATTAGGCCATTCAGCACATCGAATCTGCTCTGCCATCCCATTATGGCTGATTTATTAGCCCTCTCAACTCCATTCTCCTGTTTTCTCCATGTAACCTTTAATATCCTGAACTCATCAACCTATGCTTTAAATATACCTGATGATGGCCTCCACAGATTCACCATCATCTAGCTAAAGAAATCCCTTCTGTAATGGCACATCCTTCTATTCTGAGACTGTGCTCTCTGATGCTAGACTCCCTTACTAGAGGAAACATCCTCTCCATGTCCACACCATCTAGGTCTTTCAATATTTCAATAGGTTTCAATAAGATCCCCCCCCCCCCCGATCCTTCTAAACTCCAGTGGGTACAAGTCCAGAGCCGACAAGTGGTTTCATATATTAATATATTCATTCCCATCATCATTTTTCATGAACCTCTTCTGTACACTCTCTAATGCTAGGACATCTGTTCTTTGATAAACGGCTCAAAGCTGCTCACCATATTAGAAGTGCAGTCTGACCAACGCTTTACAAAGCATTCCACCCTTGCTTTTATATTCTTGCGTACTGAACAGATTCAGACTGCCTACACACGGCTGGTATCTCTTTGATTTAAACACCTCCTGCAAGCTTCACAAATGCTGTTCTTACAGTGCTCAAATCTGCAAGGATCCCTGAATATGTTACATTATTAAACTGCTGTCTTCAGATCGTTTCCGATTTATCTCCAACAGTTATTGCAGAAATACTCTCCTTTAAGTATGTATATACTCAGCGGCCACTTTATAAGGTACACCTGTACACCTGCTTGTTAATGCAAATATCTGATCATCCAATCATGTGGTAGCAAGTCAAAACATAAAAGCATGCAGACATGGTCAGTAGATTTGGTTGTTGTTTAGTCCATACATCAGAATGGAAAAGAAATATGATCTAAGTGTCTTTGAATGTGGACTCATTGTTGCTGCCAGATGGGGTGGTTTGAGTATCTCAGAAACTTCTGATCTTCTGGGATTTTCATGCACAACAGTCTCTAGAGTTTACAGAAAATTGTGCAAAAGTAAAAAAAAAAATCCAATGAGTGGCAATTCTGTGGGCAAAAATGCCTTATTAAGGAGAGAGGTCAGAGGAGAATGGCCAGACAGTAAGGGCAGCAGGTCAATGGAATCTCTTATTCTGTTTACATTGCCTCTCATAGGAGTGTATGTACATAGTGAGGTGGTGTTTATTGAAGGATACAGCATGGAATGGGCCTTTCCAGACCTTCAAGCAGCACCATACTGCAACCCCAATTTAACCATAGCCTAATCACAAGACAGTTACAATGAGCAGTAATCTACTAATTGGTACCTCTCTGGATTGTTGGAGGAAATCCATGCTTTCCATGGGGAAGACATATAGAGGCTCCGTAGAGAGGATGCCAGAACTGAACTCCCAACTTTGATGGCCTGAGCTGTAATAGTGTCATGCTAACTGCTATACTATTTTGGTTGTGGGCATGGATTGGGATGTGGAGATGGTACACAGGTCATAATCATGATCTTCAGCATACTTTCCAATTGGCCAGATTAGACAAAGCAGTCAGTCTTCTCCTTCCCATCATTTCTATGTCTGGGAGCTTATCTTTCAACAGTTAAATGTATAAAATGTCATGGGAGTAACCCATCGCAACCGACAACATGAAGGATATTGCAGCTGGAATTTCAGATCACTACAAAGTCTCAAAACTAACTTTATCTCATCCCTGATGTATTGTGGAGATCATTCTACTGGTTGCATCACCGTCTGGTATGGAAGGGCCACCGCACAGGACCAGAAAAAGCTGTGGAAAGTTGTAAACTCAGCCAGCTTCATCATGGGCACTAGCTTCTCCAGCACTGAGAACATCTTCAAAATGCAAGGTCTCATGAAGACAGCATCCATCATTAAGGATCCTCATCACTCAGGACTTGCCTGCCCTCTTTTCATTGCTACCATCATGGAGGAGGTACAGGAGCCTGAAGACACACTCAAAATTTCAGGAACATCCTCTTTCCCTTTGCCATCAGATTTCTGAGTGGACAATGAGTGAACACTATCTCACTACTTTTTTTTCTCCCTTTTTGCACTACTTATTTAGTTTATTTTTAATGCATACTTATTACTGTAATTAATATTTTTATTAGGCATTGCAATGTTCTACTGCTACAAAGCAACAATTTCATGACATGTGCCAATGATATTAAACCTGATTCTGTCTTTCCTTCATGATGACACTTTTGTAGGTCAAATGTAAAGAGACAGTACACTGTTAACAGCAAGACCATTAACAGTGTTGATGAGCAGAGGGATCTTGGGGTCCAAGTTTATAGCTCCCTGGAAATTGCCACACAGATTGATAGGGTGGTTAAGAAGGCATATGACATGTCTGCCTTTATTTGTTGAGGCACTAAGTTCAAACATCAGGAAGTTATGTTGCTGCTTTATGAAACTCTGGTTGTCACTTCTGGAGTATTGCATACAGTTCTGGTTGCCCTATTAGAGGAAGGATGTTGTGCCTTTGGAGAGGGTACAGAAGAGATTTACCAGGATGCTGCCTGGATTAGAGGGCATGTGCTATTATGAGAGGTTGGACAAACTTGGGTTGTTTTCTCTGGAGTGGTGGACCTGAGGGGAGATCTGATAGAGGTTTATAAGATTACTTGAGGCATGGATAAAGTAGTCAGACATTATCTTTCTCCCCAGGGTTGAAATATCTAATACCAGAGGCTATGCACTTAAGGTGACAGGGAGTAATTTTAAAGGAGGTGTGAGGGGCAAATTGCTTTTTACGCAGAGAGTGGTGGGTGCCTGGAATGTGCTGCCTGTGGTGGTGGTACATTAGGGACTTTTAAGAGATGTTTAGGCAGATGAATGTGAGGAAAATGGAAGGATATGGACATTGTGTAGGCAGAAGAGATTAGATTAGATGACTGCAAGATTGATTACTAATTTAATTGGTCTGGCACAACACTGTAGGCTGAAGAGCTTGTTCCTGTGCTGTACTTTTCCATGTTTCATTCCGCTGGCATATTTTCTTCTGGTGTATAGAAATTTCACGATGTTGCTCATAATGTTGGAGTCTTTTGTTAAAGACGATTAGCACATGGTCAATACTGACACTCATATATGTGTTGATTCAACTTTACCTGATCTGTTAGCCCAGTCCATCACGAATAAAGCCACTGAGCACATCTACACAGAGCATCGTCACAGGAAAGCAGCATCCATGATCGAGGATCCCCCATCATCCAGGCCGTGCTTTCTTCTCGCTGCTGCCATCAGGAAGAAGTACAGGGGCCTCAGGACCCACACCACCTGATTCAGGAACAGTTATTACCCGTCAAACATCAGGGAGGAGGTACAGGAGCCTCAGGATCCACATCACCTGATTCAGGAACAGTTATTACCCCTCAACCATCAGGCTCTTGAACCAAACCCAACTTCACTCACCCCAACACCGAACAGTTTCCACAACCTATGGACTCACTTTAAGGAGCTCTTCATCTCATGTTCTCAATACTTATTGCTTTTTTGTGTAGTATTATTGTTCTCTTTGTTTTATTTCTTCTTTCCATTTGCACAGTTTTGCGCAATGTCCACCCTGTTATGTATGGTCTTTCATTGATTCTATTATGTTTCTTAGATTTACTGAGTACGTCTGCACAAAAACAAATCTCAGAGTTGTATATAGTGACAGATCTGTACTTTGATAATAAATTTACTTTGAACTTTGATATTGGACGATGGGAGAATTGCAATTAGGATACATTCCTGACATAATTCAGGGAAAGTAATGGCTGGAACAGCTCAAAGCGGTTTGACTCCTGCAGAGTCGTCTCATGACTGAGATGAATAGTCTCTAATAGTTACAATCATCTTCCTTCGTGCTACGTCTGATTGAAGCCATTAGAATCATAGAACCATACAGCATGGAGACAGGCCTTGGCCCAACTTGTCCATTCTGACCACAACATCTTCCCTGGGAATCTCAATTCCCTGCATTTGGCCCATAATCCTCCATGTACTTATCCAAATGCCTCTTGAAAGTTCCAATTGTACCCACATCCTCTGGTAACTCATTCCAGGTCCTCACTACCCTCTGTGTAAAGAGGTTACCTCTCATTTCTCTTTTAAACCATTCCCCTCTTATTTTTAATCTGTGGCCTCTAGTTTTCGATTCACCAATCCTGGGGGAAAAGCTGTGACTACCTTATCCATACCCGTCTTCTATGAAGTTACTCATCATTCTCCTGCTCTCGAGGGAATAAGGATCCAATGTGGTCAAGTTCTCCCTATAACTCAGGCCTAATTCAGCCAGGTTCTTGACGGTTGTTATAGCTGGGTGTGGTAGTGGGGAGAAACTCCCACTACCTATTAAATGCTGTCAATGACATGCATCTGAACTAGCCTCTGACAGCCAAGTTCAGTTCCTGGCCTTCATGTGTGGCTTAGGTTTTAAGTCTAGCGGCCCTGTTTCTACTGACTGGAGAAGGGGCAAAGGTGAAATACTGGTGCCCTAAAACCAGTTGCTTCAGGCAGATGAGGCTCGACAGGCACAGTTGGCAGCTCATCTCTGAGAAGGAAAACTTTGATCTCAAATCTCTGCTGCCTTATGGCTAAACCCACTGATGGGGAAGGTTTGGGAGTTAATTCCAAGGATAAGTCCAGGATTGGCGGCCCTAAGGCAGTCCAATATTCAACACAGACTGGCAATTCCTGCAATGCTGCTGGTGACAAACTGTATCAGTCTCTGCCGTTCCTTTGGATTCATCTGCTGCGTGGACAGGGGGAGCTTGCTGCCTGGGCTCCATATCGTACTGCCCTGGCTTGAATATCACATAGACAGTTAGGACACAATATCCATGGTCATCCCTGACCGATAGAAGGTCTCGATTTCCAATCAGGCAGCACCCTGATAATTCTCTTCTACACCCTCTCTGGCTTCACAATGTGTTTGATACAGCAGGGAGACCAAAACTGTATTCAGTGCTCCAAATGCCTTATCAACAACTTGTGTAACTGCAACATGAAGTCCCTGCTTTTAAAGTCTGTGCACTGACTGATGAAGGCCAGCATGCTAAATGCTTTCTTCACCAATCTGTATACCTGCACAGCCACTTTCAGAAAATTTCCCTTTCCAGGTCCTCCTGTTTCTTAATGCTCATCAGTGCGCTGTCATTCACTGTATCAGCCTCGGGTTCTTCTGTTTCTCAGCAGGGAGGGGTTGGGTTGGGCGAGGAAAACTTTCAATTATTCTATTTTATTTTATGGAGATATTGCACGGAATAGGTCTTTCCGTCCCTTGCCACACAGCAACCCCACGGTTTAATCTTAACCTAATCAGAGGACAAGTTACAATGACCAACTAACCTACTGACCGGTACATCCTTGGACTGTGGGAGGAAACTGGAGCACCTGGAGCAAACCCGCGTGGTCATAGGGAGATCATACAAACTCCTTACAGTCAGTGGCGGGAATTGAACAGGGTCGCCTGTGCTCTGAAGTGTAGTACTACCATGTGCTGACGTGCTGCCCATTATTGAGGTAATGTACCAGTCCATGGAACCACATGAGTGGCACCAGTAAGCACAAGAGATTCTGCAGATGATGGAAACCCACACGCACATGCTGGAGTGCAGGCAGTAGCTATGAAAAGCGCTCTGCCCCCGTCAGATTCCTTCTTCTTTAGCCTTTAACCTTTCCCAACTCCGAGCAACTTACTGACTCCCCCCCCACCACACCCACCTGATCTCACCCATCACCCCCCAGCTCCTTACTGACTCCCCCCGCCACACCCACCTGATCTCACCCATCACCCCCCAGCTCCTTACTGACTCCCCCCACCACACCCACCTGATCTCACCCATCACATCCCAGCTCCTTACTGACTCCCCCCCACCACACCCACCTGATCTCACCCATCACCCCCCAGCTCCTTACTGACTCCCCCCGCCACACCCACCTGATCTCACCCATCACCCCCCAGCTCCTTACTGACTCTCTCCACCACACCCACCTGATCTCACCCATCACACCCCAGCTCCTTACTGACTCCCCCCCACCACACCCACCTGATCTCACCCATCACATCCCAGCTCCTTACTGACTCCCCCCACCACACCCACCTGATCTCACCCATCACCTCCCAGCTCCTTACTGACTCCCCCCCCACACCCACCTGATCTCACCCATCACCCCCCAGCTCCTTACTGACTCTCCCCACCACACCCACCTGATCTCACCCATCACCCCCCAGCTCCTTACCGACTCTCTCCACCACCACACCCACCTGATCTCACCCATCACATCCCAGCTCCTTACTGACTCCCCCCACCACACCCACCTGATCTCACCCATCACCTCCCAGCTCCTTACTGACTCCCCCCCCACACCCACCTGATCTCACCCATCACCCCCCAGCTCCTTACTGACTCCCCCCACCACACCCACCTGATCTCACCCATCACCCCCCAGCTCCTTACTGACTCTCCCCACCACACCCACCTGATCTCACCCATCACCCCCCAGCTCCTTACTGACTCTCTCCCCACCACACCCACCTGATCTCACCCATCACCCCCCAGCTCCTTACTGACTCCCCCCACCACACCCACCTGATCTCACCCATCACCTCCCAGCTCCTTACTGACTCCCCCACCACACCCACCTGATCTCACCCATCACCCCCCAGCTCCTTACTGACTCCCCCCCACCACACCCACCTGATCTCACCCATCACCCCCCAGCTCCTTACTGACTCCCACCACCACACCCACCTGATCTCACCCATCACCCCCCAGCTCCTTACTGACTCTCCCCCCACCACACCCACCTGATCTCACCCATCACCCCCCAGCTCCTTACTGACTCCCCCCCACCACACCCACCTGATCTCACCCATCACCCCCCAGCTCCTTACTGACTCTCTCCCCACCACACCCACCTGATCTCACCCATCACCCTCCAGCTCCTTACTGACTCTCCCCACCACACCCACCTGATCTCACCCATCACCCCCCAGCTCCATACTGACTCCCCCCCACCACACCCACCTGATCTCACCCATCACCCCCCAGCTCCTTACTGACTCCCACCACCACACCCACCTGATCTCACCCATCACCCCCCAGCTCCTTACTGACTCCCACCACCACACCCACCTGATCTCACCCATCACCCCCCAGCTCCTTACTGACTCTCCCCCCACCACACCCACCTGATCTCACCCATCACCCCCCAGCTCCTTACTGACTCTCTCCACCACACCCACCTGATCTCACCCATCACCCCCCAGCTCCTTACTGACTCCCCCCCACCACACCCACCTGATCTCACCCATCACCCCCCAGCTCCTTACTGACTCCCCCCCACCACACCCACCTGATCTCACCCATCACCCCCCAGCTCCTTACTGACTCCCCCCCACCACACCCACCTGATCTCACCCATCACATCCCAGCTCCTTACTGACTCCCCCCACCACACCCACCTGATCTCACCCATCACCCCCCAGCTCCTTACTGACTCTCCCCACCACACCCACCTGATCTCACCTATCACCCCCCAGCTCCTTACTGACTCCCCCCACCACACCCACCTGATCTCACCCATCACCCCCCAGCTCCTTACTGACTCCCCCCACCACACCCACCTGATCTCACCCATCACCCCCCAGCTCCATACTGACTCCCCCCACCACACCCACCTGATCTCACCTATCACCCCCCAGCTCCTTACTGACTCCCCCCACCACACCCACCTGATCTCACCCATCACCTCCCAGCTCCTTACTGACTCCCCCCACCACACCCACCTGATCTCACCCATCACCCCCCAGCTCCTTACTGACTCTCCCCACCACACCCACCTGATCTCACCTATCACCCCCCAGCTCCTTACTGACTCTCCCCACCACACCCACCTGATCTCACCCATCACCCCCCAGCTCGTTACTGACTCCCCCCACCACACCCACCTGATCTCACCCATCACCCCCCAGCTCCTTACTGACTCTCTCCCCACCACACCCACCTGATCTCACCCATCACCCCCCAGCTCGTTACTGACTCCCCCCACCACACCCACCTGATCTCACCCATCACCTCCCAGCTCCTTACTGACTCTCCCCACCACACCCACCTGATCTCACCGATCACCCCCCAGCTCCTTACTGACTCTCCCCACCACACCCACCTGATCTCACCCATCACCCCCCAGCTCCTTACTGACTCTCCCCACCACACCCACCTGATCTCACCCATCACCTCCCAGCTCCTTACTGACTCCCCCCACCACACCCACCTGATCTCACCCATCACCTCCCAGCTGCTTACTGACTCCCCCCACCACACCCACCTGATCTCACCCATCACCTCCCAGCTCCTTACTGACTCCCCCCACCACACCCACCTGATCTCACCCATCACCTCCCAGCTCCATACTGACTCCCCCCACCACACCCACCTGATCTCACCCATTACCCCCCAGCTCCTTACTGACTCCCCCCACCACACCCACCTGATCTCACCCATCACCCCCCAGCTCCTTACTGACTCCCCCCACCACACCCACCTGATCTCACCCATCACCCCCCAGCTCCTTACTGACTCTCTCCCCACCACACCCACCTGATCTCACCCATCACCCCCCAGCTCGTTACTGACTCCCCCCACCACACCCACCTGATCTCACCCATCACCCCCCAGCTCCTTACTGACTCCCGTCACCACACCCACCTGATCTCACCCATCACCCCCCAGCTCGTTACTGACTCCCCCCACCACACCCACCTGATCTCACCCATCACCCCCCAGCTCCTTACTGACTTTCCCCACCACACCCACCTGATCTCACCCATCACCCCCCAGCTCCTTACTGACTCTCTCCCCCCACCACACCCACCTGATCTCACCCATCACCCCCCAGCTCCTTACTGACTCCCCCCACCACACCCACCTGATCTCACCCATCACCCCCCAGATCCTTACTGACTCCCCCACCCCACCCACCTGATCTCACCCATCACCCCCCAGCTCCTTACTGACTCCCCTCACCACACCCACCTGATCTCACCCATCACCCCCCAGCTCCATACTGACTCCCCCCACCACACCCACCTGATCTCACCCATCGCCCCCCAGCTCCTTACTGACTCCCCCCACCACACCCACCTGATCTCACCCATCACCCCCCAGCTCCTTACTGACTCCCCACCCACCACACCCACCTGATCTCACCCATCACCCCCCAGCTCCTTACTGACTCCCCCCACCACACCCACCTGATCTCACCCATCACCTCCCAGCTCCTTACTGACTCCCCTCACCACACCCACCTGATCTCACCCATCACCCCCCAGCTCCTTACTGACTCTCCCCACCACACCCACCTGATCTCACCCATCACCCCCCAGCTCCTTACTGACTCCCCCCCCACCACACCCACCTGATCTCACCCATCACCCCCCAGCTCCTTACTGACTCTCCCCCACCACACCCACCTGATCTCACCCATCACCTCCCAGCTCCTTACTGACTCTCCACCACACCCACCTGATCTCACCCATCACCCCCCAGCTCCTTACTGACTCCCCCCACCACACCCAGCTGATCTCACCCATCACCCCCCAGCTCCTTACTGACTCTCCCCCACCACACCCACCTGATCTCACCCATCACCTCCCAGCTCCTTACTGACTCTCCACCACACCCACCTGATCTCACCCATCACCCCCCAGCTCCTTACTGACTCTCTCCCCACCACACCCACCTGATCTCACCCATCACCCCCCAGCTCCTTACTGACTCCCCCCACCACACCCAGCTGATCTCACCCATCACCCCCCAGCTCCTTACTGACCCCCTCCACCACACCCACCTGATCTCACCCATCACCCTCCAGCTCCTTACTGACTACCCCCATCACACCCACCTGATCTCACCCATCACCCCCCAGCTCCTTACTGACTCCCCCCACCACACCCAGCTGATCTCACCCATCACCCCCCAGCTCCTTACTGACTCTCCCCACCACACCCACCTGATCTCACCCATCACCTCCCAGCTCCTTACTGACCCCCTCCACCACACCCACCTGATCTCACCCATCACCCTCCAGCTCCTTACTGACTCCCCTCACCACACCCACCTGATCTCACCCATCACCCTCCAGCTCCTTACTGACTCCCCCCACCACACCCACCTGATCTCACCCATCACCCCCCAGCTCCTTACTGACTCCCCCCACCACACCCACCTGATCTCACCCATCACCCCCCAGCTCCTTACTGACTCTCTCCCCACCACACCCACCTGATCTCACCCATCACCCCCCAGCTCCTTACTGACTCTCTCCCCACCACACCCACCTGATCTCACCCATCACCCCCCAGCTCCTTACTGACTCCCCCCACCACACCCACCTGATCTCACCCATCACCCCCCAGCTCCTTACTGACTCCCCCCACCACACCCACCTGATCTCACCCATCACCCCCCAGCTCCTTACTGACTCCCCCCACCACACCCACCTGATCTCACCCATCACCCCCCAGCTCCTTACTGACTCCCCCCACCACACCCACCTGATCTCACCCATCACCCCCCAGCTCCTTACTGACTCCCCCCACCACACCCACCTGATCTCACCCATCACCCCCCAGCTCCTTACTGACTCCCCTCACCACACCCACCTGATCTCACCCATCACCCTCCAGCTCCTTACTGACTCCCCCCACCACACCCACCTGATCTCACCCATCACCCCCCAGCTCCTTACTGACTCCCCCCACCACACCCACCTGATCTCACCCATCACCCCCCAGCTCCTTACTGACTCTCTCCCCACCACACCCACCTGATCTCACCCATCACCCCCCAGCTCCTTACTGACTCCCCCACCACACCCACCTGATCTCACCCATCACCCCCCAGCTCCTTACTGACTCCCCCCACCACACCCACCTGATCTCACCCATCACCCCCCAGCTCCTTACTGACTCCCCCCACCACACCCACCTGATCTCACCCATCACCCCCCAGCTCCTTACTGACTCTCTCCCCCCACCACACCCACCTGATCTCACCCATCACCCCCCAGATCCTTACTGACTCCCCCCACCACACCCACCTGATCTCACCCATCACCTCCCAGCTGCTTACTGACTCCCCCCACCACACCCACCTGATCTCACCCATCACCTCCCAGCTCCTTACTGACTCCCCCCACCACACCCACCTGATCTCACCCATCACCTCCCAGCTCCATACTGACTCCCCCCACCACACCCACCTGATCTCACCCATTACCCCCCAGCTCCTTACTGACTCCCCCCACCACACCCACCTGATCTCACCCATCACCCCCCAGCTCCTTACTGACTCCCCCCACCACACCCACCTGATCTCACCCATCACCCCCCAGCTCCTTACTGACTCTCTCCCCACCACACCCACCTGATCTCACCCATCACCCCCCAGCTCGTTACTGACTCCCCCCACCACACCCACCTGATCTCACCCATCACCCCCCAGCTCCTTACTGACTCCCGTCACCACACCCACCTGATCTCACCCATCACCCCCCAGCTCGTTACTGACTCCCCCCACCACACCCACCTGATCTCACCCATCACCCCCCAGCTCCTTACTGACTCCCCCCACCACACCCACCTGATCTCACCCATCACCGCCCAGCTCCTTACTGACTCCCCCCACCACACCCACCTGATCTCACCCATCACCCCCAGCTCCTTACTGACTCCCCCCACCACACCCACCTGATCTCACCCATCACCCCCCAGCTCCTTACTGACTCTCTCCACCACACCCACCTGATCTCACCCATCACCTCCCAGCTCCTTACTGACTCCCCCCACCACATCACCCCCCAGCTCCTTACTGACTTTCCCCACCACACCCACCTGATCTCACCCATCACCCCCCAGCTCCTTACTGACTCCCTCCCCCCACCACACCCACCTGATCTCACCCATCACCCCCCAGCTCCTTACTGACTCCCCCCACCACACCCACCTGATCTCACCCATCACCCCCCAGATCCTTACTGACTCCCCCACCCCACCCACCTGATCTCACCCATCACCCCCCAGCTCCTTACTGACTCCCCTCACCACACCCACCTGATCTCACCCATCACCCCCCAGCTCCATACTGACTCCCCCCACCACACCCACCTGATCTCACCCATCACCCCCCAGCTCCTTACTGACTCCCCCCCACCACACCCACCTGATCTCACCCATCACCCCCCAGCTCCTTACTGACTCCCCCTACCACACCCACCTGATCTCACCCATCACCCCCCAGCTCCTTACTGACTCCCCCTACCACACCCACCTGATCTCACCCATCACCCCCAGCTCCTTACTGACTCCCCTCACCACACCCACCTGATCTCACCCATCACCCCCCAGCTCCTTACTGACCTCTCCCCCCACCACACCCACCTGATCTCACGCATCACCCCCCAGCTCCTTACTGACTCCCCACCCACCACACCCACCTGATCTCACCCATCACCCCCCAGCTCCTTACTGACTCCCCCCACCACACCCACCTGATCTCACCCATCACCCCCCAGCTCCTTACTGACTCTCCCCTCACCACACCCACCTGATCTCACCCATCACCCCCCAGCTCCTTACTGACTCCCCCCCACCACACCCACCTGATCTCACCCATCACCTCCCAGCTCCTTACTGACTCCCCCCACCACACCCACCTGATCTCACCCATCACCCCCCAGCTCCTTACTGACTCCCCCCCACCACACCCACCTGATCTCACCCATCACCCCCCCAGCTCCTTACTGACTCCCCCCACCACACCCACCTGATCTCACCCATCACCCCCCAGCTCCTTACTGACTCCCCCCACCACACCCACCTGATCTCACCCATCACCTCCCAGCTCCTTACTGACTCCCCCCACCACACCCACCTGATCTCACCCATCACCCCCCAGCTCCTTACTGACTCTCCCCTCACCACACCCACCTGATCTCACCCATCACCCCCCAGCTCCTTACTGACTCTCCCCCACCACACCCACCTGATCTCACCCATCACCCCCCAGCTCCTTACTGACTCCCCCCACCACACCCACCTGATCTCACCCATCACCCCCCCAGCTCCTTACTGACTCCCCCCACCACACCCACCTGATCTCACCCATCACCCCCCAGCTCCTTACTGACCCCCTCCACCAAACCCACCTGATCTCACCCATCACCCCCCAGCTCCTTACTGACTCCCCCCACCACACCCACCTGATCTCACCCATCACCCCCCAGCTCCTTACTGACTCTCTCCACCACACCCACCTGATCTCACCCATCACCCCCCAGCTCCTTACTGACTCCCCCCACCACACCCACCTGATCTCACCCATCACCCCCCCAGCTCCTTACTGACCCCCTCCACCACACCCACCTGATCTCACCCATCACCCTCCAGCTCCTTACTGACTCCCCCCACCACACCCACCTGATCTCACCCATCACCCCCCAGCTCCTTACTGACCCCCTCCACCACACCCACCTGATCTCACCCATCACCCTCCAGCTCCTTACTGACTCCCCCCATCACACCCACCTGATCTCACCCATCACCCCCCAGCTCCTTACTGACTCTCTCCCCCCACCACACCCACCTGATCTCACCCATCACCCCCCAGCTCCTTACTGACTCCCCCCACCACACCCAGCTGATCTCACCCATCACCCCCCAGCTCCTTACTGACCCCCTCCACCACACCCACCTGATCTCACCCATCACCCTCCAGCTCCTTACTGACTCCCCCCATCACACCCACCTGATCTCACCCATCACCCCCCAGCTCCTTACTGACTCCCCCCACCACACCCAGCTGATCTCACCCATCACCCCCCAGCTCCTTACTGACTCTCCCCCACCACACCCACCTGATCTCACCCATCACCTCCCAGCTCCTTACTGACCCCCTCCACCACACCCACCTGATCTCACCCATCACCCTCCAGCTCCTTACTGACTCCCCTCACCACACCCACCTGATCTCACCCATCACCCTCCAGCTCCTTACTGACTCCCCCCACCACACCCACCTGATCTCACCCATCACCCCCCAGCTCCTTACTGACTCCCCCCACCACACCCACCTGATCTCACCCATCACCCCCCAGCTCCTTACTGACTCTCTCCCCACCACACCCACCTGATCTCACCCATCACCCCCCAGCTCCTTACTGACTCCCCCCACCACACCCACCTGATCTCACCCATCACCCCCCAGCTCCTTACTGACTCCCCCCACCACACCCCACCTGATCTCACCCATCACCCCCCAGCTCCTTACTGACTCCCCCCACCACACCCACCTGATCTCACCCATCACCCCCCAGCTCCTTACTGACTCCCCCCACCACACCCACCTGATCTCACCCATCACCCCCCAGCTCCTTACTGACTCCCCCCACCACACCCACCTGATCTCACCCATCACCCCCCAGCTCCTTACTGACTCCCCTCACCACACCCCACCTGATCTCACCCATCACCCCCCAGCTCCTTACTGACTCCCCACCACACCCAACTGATCTCACCCATCACCCCCCAGCTCCTTACTGACTCTCCCCACCACACCCACCTGATCTCACCCATCACCCCCCAACTCCTTACTGACTCCCCCCACCACACCCACCTGATCTCACCCATCACCCACCCAGCTCCTTACTGACTCCCCCCACCACACCCACCTGATCTCACCCATCACCCCCCAGCTCCTTACTGACTCCCCCCACCACACCCACCTGATCTCACCCATCACCCCCCAGCTCCTTACTGACTCTCTCCCCACCACACCCACCTGATCTCACCCATCACCCCCCAGCTCCTTACTGACTCCCCCCACCACACCCACCTGATCTCACCCATCACCCCCCAGCTCCTTACTGACTCCCCCCACCACACCCACCTGATCTCACCCATCACCCCCCAGCTCCTTACTGACTCTCTCCCCCACCACACCCACCTGATCTCACCCATCACCCCCCAGCTCCTTACTGACTCCCCCCACCACACCCACCTGATCTCACCCATCACCCCCAGCTCCTTACTGACTCTCTCCCCCCACCACACCCACCTGATCTCACCCATCACCCCCCAGCTCCTTACTGACTCCCCCCACCACACCCACCTGATCTCACCCATCACACCCCAGCTCCTTACTGACTCTCCCCACCACACCCACCTGATCTCACCCATCACCCCCCAGCTCCTTACTGACTCTCCCCCCACCACACCCACCTGATCTCACCCATCACCCCCCAGCTCCTTACTGACTCCCCCCACCACACCCACCTGATCTCACCCATCACCCCCCAGCTCCTTACTGACTCCCCCCACCACACCCACCTGATCTCACCCATCACCCCCCAGCTCCTTACTGACTCCCCCCACCACACCCACCTGATCTCACCCATCACCCCCCAGCTCCTTACTGACTCTCTCCCCCCACCACACCCACCTGATCTCACCCATCACCCCCCAGCTCCTTACTGACTCCCCCCACCACACCCACCTGATCTCACCCATCACCCCCCAGATCCTTACTGACTCCCCCACCCCACCCACCTGATCTCACCCATCACCCCCCAGCTCCTTACTGACTCCCCTCACCACACCCACCTGATCTCACCCATCACCCCCCAGCTCCATACTGACTCCCCCCACCACACCCACCTGATCTCACCCATCACCCCCCAGCTCCTTACTGACTCCCCCCACCACACCCACCTGATCTCACCCATCACCTCCCAGCTCCTTACTGACTCTCTCCCCACCACACCCACCTGATCTCACCCATCACCCCCCAGCTCCATACTGACTCCCCCCACCACACCCACCTGATCTCACCCATCACCCCCCAGCTCCTTACTGACTCCCCCTACCACACCCACCTGATCTCACCCATCGCCCCCCAGCTCCTTACTGACTCTCCCCACCACACCCACCTGATCTCACCCATCACCCCCCAGCTCCTTACTGACTCTCCCCCCACCACACCCACCTGATCTCACCCATCACCTCCCAGCTCCTTACTGACTCTCTCCCCACCACACCCACCTGATCTTACCCATCACCCCCCAGCTCCATACTGACTCCCCCCACCACACCCACCTGATCTCACCCATCACCCCCCAGCTCCTTACTGACTCCCCCTACCACACCCACCTGATCTCACCCATCGCCCCCCAGCTCCTTACTGACTCTCCCCACCACACCCACCTGATCTCACCCATCACCCCCCAGCTCCTTACTGACTCTCCCCCCACCACACCCACCTGATCTCACGCATCACCCCCCAGCTCCTTACTGACTCTCCCCACCACACCCACCTGATCTCACCCATCACCCCCCAGCTCCTTACTGACTCCCCCTACCACACCCACCTGATCTCACCCATCGCCCCCCAGCTCCTTACTGACTCTCCCCACCACACCCACCTGATCTCACCCATCACCCCCCAGCTCCTTACTGACTCTCCCCCCACCACACCCCACCTGATCTCACCCATCACCCCCCAGCTCCTTACTGACTCCCCACCCACCACACCCACCTGATCTCACCCATCACCCCCAGCTCCTTACTGACTCTCTCCACCACACCCACCTGATCTCACCCATCACCCCCCAGCTCCTTACTGACTCTCTCCCCCCACCACACCCACCTGATCTCACCCATCACCCCCCAGCTCCTTACTGACTCCCCCCACCACACCCAGCTGATCTCACCCATCACCCCCCAGCTCCTTACTGACCCCCTCCACCACACCCACCTGATCTCACCCATCACCCCCCAGCTCCTTACTGACTCTCTCCCCACCACACCCACCTGATCTCACCCATCACCCCCCAGCTCCTTACTGACTCCCCCCACCACACCCACCTGATCTCACCCATCACCCTCCAGCTCCTTACTGACTCCCCCCATCACACCCACCTGATCTCACCCATCACCCCCCAGCTCCTTACTGACTCCCCCCACCACACCCAGCTGATCTCACCCATCACCCCCCAGCTCCTTACTGACTCCCCCCACCACACCCACCTGATCTCACCCATCACCCCCAGCTCCTTACTGACTCCCCCCACCACACCCACCTGATCTCACCCATCACCCTCCAGCTCCTTACTGACTCCCCCCATCACACCCACCTGATCTCACCCATCACCCCCCAGCTCCTTACTGACTCCCCCCACCACACCCAGCTGATCTCACCCATCACCCCCCAGCTCCTTACTGACTCTCCCCACCACACCCACCTGATCTCACCCATCACCTCCCAGCTCCTTACTGACCCCCTCCACCACACCCACCTGATCTCACCCATCACCCCCCAGCTCCTTACTGACTCTCCCCACCACACCCACCTGATCTCACCCATCACCCCCCAGCTCCTTACTGACTCTCCCCCCACCACACCCACCTGATCTCACCCATCACCCCCCAGCTCCTTACTGACTCTCTCCACCACACCCACCTGATCTCACCCATCACCCCCCAGCTCCTTACTGACTCCCCCCCACCACACCCACCTGATCTCACCCATCACCCCCCAGCTGCTTACTGACTCCCCCCACCACACCCACCTGATCTCACCCATCACCCCCCAGCTCCTTACTGACTCGCCCCCACCACACCCAACTGATCTCACCCATCACCTCCCAGCTCCTTACTGACTCCCTCCACCACACCCACCTGATCTCACCCATCACCCCCCAGCTCCTTACTGACTCTCCCCACCACACCCACCTGATCTCACCCATCACCTCCCAACTCCTTACTGACTCCCCCCACCAAAACCACCTGATCTCACCCATCACCTCCCAGCTCCTTACTGACTCCCCCCACCACACCCACCTGATCTCACCCATCTCCCCCCAGCTCCTTACTGACTCTCCCCACCACACCCACCTGATCTCACCCATCACACCCCCAGCTCCTTACTGACTCCCCCCCACCACACCCACCTGATCTCACCCATCACCCCCCAGCTCCTTACTGACTCTCCCCCACCACACCCACCTGATCTCACCCATCACCCCCCAGCTCCTTACTGACTCCCCCCACCACACCCACCTGATCTCACCCATCACCCCCCAGCTCCTTACTGACTCTCTCCCCACCACACCCACCTGATCTCACCCATCACCCCCCAGCTCCTTACTGACTCCCCCCCACCACACCCACCTGATCTCACCCATCACCCCCCAGCTCCTTACTGACTCCCCCCACCACACCCACCTGATCTCACCCATCACCCCCCAGCTCCTTACTGACTCCCCCCACCACACCCACCTGATCTCACCCATCACCCCCCCAGCTCCTTACTGACTCTCTCCCCACCACACCCACCTGATCTCACCCATCACCCCCCAGCTCCTTACTGACTCCCCCCCCCACCACACCCACCTGATCTCACCCATCACCCCCCAGCTCCTTACTGACTCCCCCCACCACACCCACCTGATCTCACCCATCACCCCCCAGCTCCTTACTGACTCCCCCCACCCCCACACCCACCTGATCTCACCCATCACCTCCCAGCTCCTTACTGACTCTCTCCCCCCACCACACCCACCTGATCTCACCCATCACCCCCCAGCTCCTTACTGACTCCCCCCACCACACCCACCTGATCTCACCCATCACCCCCCAGCTCCTTACTGACTCCCCCCACCCCCACACCCACCTGATCTCACCCATCACCTCCCAGCTCCTTACTGACTCTCTCCCCCCACCACACCCACCTGATCTCACCCATCACCCCCCAGCTCCTTACTGACTCCCCCACCACACCCACCTGATATCACCCTTCACCTCCCAGCTCCTTACTGACTCCCCCCACCACACCCACCTGATCTCACCCATCACCCCACAGCTCCTTACTGACTCCCCCCACCACACCCACCTGATCTCACCCATCACCTCCCAGCTCCTTACTGACCCCCTCCACCACACCCACCTGATCTCACCCATCACCCTCCAGCTCCTTACTGACTCCCCTCACCACACCCACCTGATCTCAGCCATCACCCCCCAGCTCCTTACTGACTCCCCCCACCACACCCACCTGATCTCACCCATCACCCCCCAGCTCCTTACTGACTCCCCCCACCACACCCACCTGATCTCACCCATCACCTCCCAGCTCCTTACTGACTCCCCCCACCACACCCACCTGATCTCACCCATCACCCCCCAGCTCCTTACTGACTCCCCCCACCACACCCACCTGATCTCACCCATCACCTCCCAGCTCCTTACTGACTCTCCCCACCACACCCACCTGATCTCACCCATCACCCCCCAGCTCCTTACTGACTACCCCCCACCACACCCACCTGATCTCACCCATCACCCCCCCAGCTCCTTACTGACTCCCCCCACCACACCCACCTGATCTCACCCATCACCCCCCAGCTGCTTACTGACTCCCCCCACCACACCCACCTGATCTCAGCCATCACCTCCCAGCTCCTTACTGACTCTCTCCCCACCACACCCACCTGATCTCACCCATCACCCCCCAGCTCCTTACTGACTCCCCCCCACCACACCCACCTGATCTCAGCCATCACCTCCCAGCTCCTTACTGACTCTCTCCCCACCACACCCACCTGATCTCACCCATCACCTCCCAGCTCCTTACTGACTCTCCCCACCACACCCACCTGATCTCACCCATCACCACCCAGCTCCTTACTGAGTCCCCACCCACACCCACCTGATCTCACCCATCACCACCCAGCTCCTTACTGAGTCCCCACCCACACCCACCTGATCTCACCCATCACCCCCCAGCTCCTTACTGACTCCCCCCACCACACCCACCTGATCTCACCCATCACCCCCCAGCTGCTTACTGACTCCCCCCACCACACCCACCTGATCTCACCCATCACCCCCCAGCTCCTTACTGACTCCCCCCCACCACACCCACCTGATCTCACCCATCACCCCCCATCTCCTTACTGACCCCCCTCCACCACACCCCACCTGATCTCACCCATCACCCTCCAGCTCCTTACTGACTCCCCCCATCACACCCACCTGATCTCACCCATCACCCCCCAGCTCCTTACTGACTCTCTCCTCCCACCACACCCACCTGATCTCACCCATCACCCCCCAGCTCCTTACTGACTCTCTCCTCCCACCACACCCACCTGATCTCACCCATCACCCCCCAGCTGCTTACTGACTCCCCCCACCACACCCACCTGATCTCACCCATCACCCCCCATCTCCTTACTGACCCCCTCCACCACACCCACCTGATCTCACCCATCACCTCCCAGCTCCTTACTGACTCTCTCCCCACCACACCCACCTGATCTCACCCATCACCCCCCAGCTCCTTACTGACTCTCTCCTCCCACCACACCCACCTGATCTCACCCATCACCCCCCAGCTCCTTACTGACTCCCCCCACCACACCCACCTGATCTCACCCATCACCCCCCAGCTCCTTACTGACTCTCCCCCCACCACACCCACCTGATCTCACCCATCACCCCCCAGCTCCTTACTGACTCTCCCCCACCACACCCACCTGATCTCACCCATCACCCCCCATCTCCTTACTGACCCCCTCCACCACACCCACCTGATCTCACCCATCACCCCCCAGCTCCTTACTGACTCTCTCCCACCACACCCACCTGATCTCACCCATCACCCCCCAGCTCCTTACTGACTCTCTCCACCACACCCACCTGATCTCACCCATCACCCCCCAGCTCCTTACTGACTCTCCCCACCACACCCACCTGATCTCACCCATCACCCCCCAGCTCCTTACTGACTCTCCCCCCACCACACCCACCTGATCTCACCCATCACCCCCCAGCTCCTTACTGACTCTCCCCACCACACCCACCTGATCTCACCCATCACCTCCCAGCTCCTTACTGACTCCCCCCACCACACCCACCTGATCTCACCCATCACCTCCCAGCTCCTTACTGACTCCCCCACACCACACCCACCTGATCTCACCCATCACCCCCCAGCTCCTTACTGACTCTCTCCACCACACCCACCTGATCTCACCGATCACCCCCCAGCTCCTTACTGACTCTCCCCCCACCACACCCACCTGATCTCACCCATCACCCCCCAGCTCCTTACTGACTCCACCCACCACACCCACCTGATCTCACCCATCACCTCCCAGCTCCTTACTGACTCCCCCCCACCACACCCACCTGATCTCACCCATCACCTCCCAGCTCCTTACTGACTCCCCACACCACACCCACCTGATCTCACCCATCACCCCCCAGCTCCTTACTGACTCTCTCCACCACACCCACCTGATCTCACCGATCACCCCCCAGCTCCTTACTGACTCTCCCCCACCACACCCACCTGATCTCACCCATCACCCCCCAGCTCCTTACTGACTCTCCCCACCACACCCACCTGATCTCACCCATCACCCCCCCAGCTCCTTACTGACTCCCCCCACCACACCCACCTGATCTCACCCATCACCCCCCCAGCTCCTTACTGACTCCCACCACCACACCCACCTGATCTCACCCATCACCCCCCAGCTCCTTACTGACTCTCCCCACCACACCCACCTGATCTCACCCATCACCCCCCAGCTCCTTACTGACTCTCTCCACCACACCCACCTGATCTCACCCATCACCCCCCAGCTCCTTACTGACTCTCCCCCCACCACACCCACCTGATCTCACCCATCACCCCCCAGCTCCTTACTGACTCTCCCCACCACACCCACCTGATCTCACCCATCACCTCCCAGCTCCTTACTGACTCTCCCCCCAACACACCCACCTGATCTTACCCATCACCCCCCAGCTCCTTACTGACTCCCCCCACCACACCCACCTGATCTCACCCATCACCCCCCAGCTCCTTACTGACTCTCCCCCCACCACACCCACCTGATCTCACCCATCACCCCCCAGCTCCTTACTGACTCCCCCCACCACACCCACCTGATCTCACCCATCACCCCCCAGCTCCTTACTGACTCCCACCACCACACCCACCTGATCTCACCCATCACCCCCCAGCTCCTTACTGACTCTCCCCACCACACCCACCTGATCTCACCCATCACCCCCCAGCTCCTTACTGACTCTCTCCACCACACCCACCTGATCTCACCCATCACCCCCCAGCTCCTTACTGACTCTCCCCCCACCACACCCACCTGATCTCACCCATCACCCCCCAGCTCCTTACTGACTCTCTCCCCACCACACCCACCTGATCTTACCCATCACCCCCCCAGCTCCTTACTGACTCTCCCCACCACACCCACCTGATCTCACCCATCACCTCCCAGCTCCTTACTGACTCTCCCCACCACACCCACCTGATCTCACCCATCACCCCCCAGCTCCTTACTGACTCCCCCCCACCACACCCACCTGATCTCACCCATCACCCCCCAGCTCCTTACTGACTCCCCCCACCACACCCACCTGATCTCACCCATCACCTCCCAGCTCCTTACTGACTCTCCCCCCAACACACCCACCTGATCTTACCCATCACCCCCCAGCTCCTTACTGACTCCCCCCCACCACACCCACCTGATCTCACCCATCACCCCCCAGCTCCTTACTGACTCTCCCCACCACACCCACCTGATCTCACCCATCACCTCCCAGCTCCTTACTGACTCTCCCCCCAACACACCCACCTGATCTTACCCATCACCCCCCAGCTCCTTACTGACTCCCCCCACCACACCCACCTGATCTCACCCATCACCCCCCAGCTCCTTACTGACTCCCCCCACCACACCCACCTGATCTCACCCATCACCCCCCAGCTCCTTACTGACTCTCCCCACCACACCCACCTGATCTCACCCATCGCCCCCCAGCTCCTTACTGACTCTCCCCACCACACCCACCTGATCTCACCCATCACCCCCCAGCTCCTTACTGACTCTCTCCACCACACCCACCTGATCTCACCCATCACCTCCCAGCTCCTTACTGACTCCCCTCACCACACCCACCTGATCTCACCCATCACCTCCCAGCTCCTTACTGACTCACCCCCCAACACACCCACCTGATCTCACCCATCACCCCCCAGCTCCTTACTGACTCCCCCCACCACACCCACCTGATCTCACCCATCACCCCCCAGCTCCTTACTGACTCTCCCCCCACCACACCCACCTGATCTCACCCATCACCCCCCAGCTCCTTACTGACTCCCCCCACCACACCCACCTGATCTCACCCATCACCTCCCAGCTCCTTACTGACTCTCCCCCCACCACACCCACCTGATCTCACCCATCACCCCCCAGCTCCTTACTGACTCTCTCCCCACCACACCCACCTGATCTCACCCATCACCCCCCAGCTCCTTACTGACTCCCCCCCACCACACCCACCTGATCTCACCCATCACCCCCCAGCTCCTTACTGACTCCCCCCACCACACCCACCTGATCTCACCCATCACCCCCCAGCTCCTTACTGACTCCCCCCCACCACACCCACCTGATCTCACCCATCACCCCCAAGCTCCTTACTGACTCCCCCCACCACACCCACCTGATCTCACCCATCACCCCCCAGCTCCTTACTGACTCCCCCCACCACACCCACCTGATCTCACCCATCACCCCCCAGCTCCTTACTGACTCTCTCCACCACACCCACCTGATCTCACCCATCACCTCCCAGCTCCTTACTGACTCTCTCCACCACACCCACCTGATCTCACCCATCACCTCCCAGCTCCTTACTGACTCTCTCCACCACACCCACCTGATCTCACCCATCACCTCCCAGCTCCTTACTGACTCTCTCCCCACCACACCCACCTGATCTCACCCATCACCCCCCAGCTCCTTACTGACTCCCCCCACCACACCCACCTGATCTCACCCATCACCTCCCAGCTCCTTACTGACTCTCTCCCCACCACACCCACCTGATCTCACCCATCACCCCCCAGCTCCTTACTGACTCCCCCCCACCACACCTACCTGATCTCACCCATCACCCCCCAGCTCGTTACTGACTCCCCCCACCACACCCACCTGATCTCACCCATCACCCCCCAGCTCCTTACTGACTTTCCCCACCACACCCACCTGATCTCACCCATCACCCCCCAGCTCCTTACTGACTCTCCCCCCACCACACCCACCTGATCTCACCCATCACCTCCCAGCTCCTTACTGACTCCCCCCACCACACCCACCTGATCTCACCCATCACCTCCCAGCTCCTTACTGACTCCCCCCACCACACCCACCTGATCTCACCCATCACCTCCCAGCTCCTTACTGACCCCCTCCACCACACCCACCTGATCTCACCCATCACCTCCCAGCTCCTTACTGACTCCCCCCACCACACCCACCTGATCTCACCCATCACCTCCCAGCTCCTTACTGACTCCCCCCACCACACCCACCTGATCTCACCCATCACCTCCCAGCTCCTTACTGACTCCCCCCACCACACCCACCTGATCTCACCCATCACCTCCCAGCTCCTTACTGACCCCCTCCACCACACCCACCTGATCTCACCCATCACCTCCCAGCTCCTTACTGACTCCCCCCCACCACACCCACCTGATCTCACCCATCACCTCCCAGCTCCTTACTGACTCCCCCCACCACACCCACCTGATCTCACCCATCACCTCCCAGCTCCTTACTGACTCCCCCCACCACACCCACCTGATCTCACCCATCACCTCCCAGCTCCTTACTGACCACCTCCACCACACCCACCTGATCTCACCCCATCACCTCCCAGCTCCTTACTGACTCCCCCCACCACACCCACCTGATCTCACCCATCACCTCCCAGCTCCTTACTGACTCCCCCACCACACCCACCTGATCTCACCCATCACCTCCCAGCTCCTTACTGACCCCCTCCACCACACCCACCTGATCTCACCCATCACCCCACAGCTCCTTACTGACTCCCCCCACCACACCCACCTGATCTCACCCATCACCCCCCAGCTCCTTACTGACACCCCCCACCACACCCACCTGATCTCACCCATCACCCCCCAGCTCCTTACTGACTCTCTCCCCACCACACCCACATGATCTCACCCATCACCCCCCAGCTCCTTACTGACTCTCTCCACCACACCCACCTGATCTCACCCATCACCTCCCAGCTCCTTACTGACCCCCTCCACCACACCCACCTGATCTCACCCATCACCCTCCAGCTCCTTACTGACTCCCCTCACCACACCCACCTGATCTCACCCATCACCTCCCAGCTCCTTACTGACTCTCCCCCCACCACACCCACCTGATCTCACCCATCACCCTCCAGCTCCTTACTGACTCTCTCCCCACCACACCCACCTGATCTCACCCATCACCCCCCAGCTCCTTACTGACTCTCCCCACCACACCCACCTGATCTCACCCATCACCTCCCAGCTCCTTACTGACTCTCTCCCCACCACACCCACCTGATCTCACCCATCACCCCCCAGCTCCTTACTGACTCCCCTCACCACACCCACCTGATCTCACCCATCACCCCCCAGCTCCATACTGACTCCCCCCACCACACCCACCTGATCTCACCCATCACCCCCCAGCTCCTTACTGACTCCCCCTACCACACCCACCTGATCTCACCCATCGCCCCCCAGCTCCTTACTGACTCTCCCCACCACACCCACCTGATCTCACCCATCACCCCCCCAGCTCCTTACTGACTCCCCCCACCACACCCACCTGATCTCACCCATCACCCTCCAGCTCCTTACTGACTCCCCTCACCACACCCACCTGATCTCACCCATCACCCCCCAGCTCCTTACTGACTCTCTCCCCACCACACCCACCTGATCTCACCCATCACCCTCCAGCTCCTTACTGACTCTCTCCCCACCACACCCACCTGATCTCACCCATCACCCCCCAGCTCCTTACTGACTCTCCCCACCACACCCACCTGATCTCACCCATCACCTCCCAGCTCCTTACTGACTCCCCTCACCACACCCACCTGATCTCACCCATCACCCCCCAGCTCCATACTGACTCCCCCCACCACACCCACCTGATCTCACCCATCACCCCCCAGCTCCTTACTGACTCCCCCTACCACACCCACCTGATCTCACCCATCGCCCCCCAGCTCCTTACTGACTCTCCCCACCACACCCACCTGATCTCACCCATCACCCCCCAGCTCCTTACTGACTCTCCCCCCACCACACCCACCTGATCTCACGCATCACCCCCCAGCTCCTTACTGACTCCCCACCCACCACACCCACCTGATCTCACCCATCACCCCCCAGCTCCTTACTGACTCTCCCCACCACACCCACCTGATCTCACCCATCACCCCCCAGCTCCTTACTGACTTTCCCCACCACACCCACCTGATCTCACCCATCACCCCCCAGCTCCTTACTGACTCTCCCCCCACCACACCCACCTGATCTCACCCATCACCTCCCAGCTCCTTACTGACTCCCCCCACCACACCCACCTGATCTCACCCATCACCTCCCAGCTCCTTACTGACTCCCCCCACCACACCCACCTGATCTCACCCATCACCTCCCAGCTCCTTACTGACCCCCTCCACCACACCCACCTGATCTCACCCATCACCTCCCAGCTCCTTACTGACTCCCCCCACCACACCCACCTGATCTCACCCATCACCTCCCAGCTCCTTACTGACTCCCCCCACCACACCCACCTGATCTCACCCATCACCTCCCAGCTCCTTACTGACTCCCCCCACCACACCCACCTGATCTCACCCATCACCTCCCAGCTCCTTACTGACCCCCTCCACCACACCCACCTGATCTCACCCATCACCTCCCAGCTCCTTACTGACTCCCCCCACCACACCCACCTGATCTCACCCATCACCTCCCAGCTCCTTACTGACTCCCCCCACCACACCCACCTGATCTCACCCATCACCTCCCAGCTCCTTACTGACCCCCTCCACCACACCCACCTGATCTCACCCATCACCTCCCAGCTCCTTACTGACTCCCCCCACCACACCCACCTGATCTCACCCATCACCTCCCAGCTCCTTACTGACTCCCCCCACCACACCCACCTGATCTCACCCATCACCTCCCAGCTCCTTACTGACTCCCCCCACCACACCCACCTGATCTCACCCATCACCTCCCAGCTCCTTACTGACCTCCTCCACCACACCCACCTGATCTCATCCATCACCTCCCAGCTCCTTACTGACTCCCCCCACCACACCCACCTGATCTCACCCATCACCTCCCAGCTCCTTACTGACTCCCCCCACCACACCCACCTGATCTCACCCATCACCTCCCAGCTCCTTACTGACCCCCTCCACCACACCCACCTGATCTCACCCATCACCCCACAGCTCCTTACTGACTCCCCCCACCACACCCACCTGATCTCACCCATCACCCCCCAGCTCCTTACTGACACCCCCCCACCACACCCACCTGATCTCACCCATCACCCCCCAGCTCCTTACTGACTCTCTCCCCACCACACCCACATGATCTCACCCATCACCCCCCAGCTCCTTACTGACTCTCTCCACCACACCCACCTGATCTCACCCATCACCTCCCAGCTCCTTACTGACCCCCTCCACCACACCCACCTGATCTCACCCATCACCCTCCAGCTCCTTACTGACTCCCCTCACCACACCCACCTGATCTCACCCATCACCTCCCAGCTCCTTACTGACTCTCCCCCCACCACACCCACCTGATCTCACCCATCACCCTCCAGCTCCTTACTGACTCTCTCCCCACCACACCCACCTGATCTCACCCATCACCCCCCCAGCTCCTTACTGACTCTCCCCCACCACACCCACCTGATCTCACCCATCACCTCCCAGCTCCTTACTGACTCTCTCCCCACCACACCCACCTGATCTCACCCATCACCCCCCAGCTCCTTACTGACTCCCCTCACCACACCCACCTGATCTCACCCATCACCCCCCAGCTCCATACTGACTCCCCCCACCACACCCACCTGATCTCACCCATCACCCCCCAGCTCCTTACTGACTCCCCCTAACACACCCACCTGATCTCACCCATCACCCCCCAGCTCCTTACTGACTCCCCCTACCACACCCACCTGATCTCACCCATCGCCCCCCAGCTCCTTACTGACTCTCCCCACCACACCCACCTGATCTCACCCATCACCCCCCAGCTCCTTACTGACTCCCCCCACCACACCCACCTGATCTCACCCATCACCCTCCAGCTCCTTACTGACTCCCCCTCACCACACCCACCTGATCTCACCCATCACCCCCCAGCTCCTTACTGACTCTCTCCCCACCACACCCACCTGATCTCACCCATCACCCTCCAGCTCCTTACTGACTCTCTCCCCACCACACCCACCTGATCTCACCCATCACCCCCCAGCTCCTTACTGACTCTCCCCCACCACACCCACCTGATCTCACCCATCACCTCCCAGCTCCTTACTGACTCTCTCCCCACCACACCCACCTGATCTCACCCATCACCCCCCAGCTCCTTACTGACTCCCCTCACCACACCCACCTGATCTCACCCATCACCCCCCAGCTCCATACTGACTCCCCCCACCACACCCACCTGATCTCACCCATCACCCCCCAGCTCCTTACTGACTCCCCCCTACCACACCCACCTGATCTCACCCATCGCCCCCCAGCTCCTTACTGACTCTCCCCCACCACACCCACCTGATCTCACCCATCACCCCCCAGCTCCTTACTGACTCCCCCCACCACACCCACCTGATCTCACGCATCACCCCCCAGCTCCTTACTGACTCCCCCACCCACCACACCCACCTGATCTCACCCATCACCCCCCAGCTCCTTACTGACTCTCCCCACCACACCCACCTGATCTCACCCATCACCCCCCAGCTCCTTACTGACTCCCCCCACCACACCCACCTGATCTCACCCATCACCCCCCAGCTCCTTACTGACTCCCCCCACCACACCCACCTGATCTCACCCATCACCTCCCA
>NC_133126.1:209892548-209956954 GCF_048418815.1 Hemitrygon akajei | reverse complement strand
TGATCTCACCCCATCACCCCCCAGCTCCTTACTGACCCCCTCCACCACACCCACCTGATCTCACCCATCACCCCCCAGCTCCTTACTGACTCCCCCCACCACACCCACCTGATCTCACCCATCACCTCCCAGCTCCTTACTGACTCCCCCCACCACACCCACCTGATCTCACCCATCACCCCCCAGCTCCTTACTGACTCTCCCCCCACCACACCCACCTGATCTCACCCATCACCTCCCAGCTCCTTACTGACTCCCCTCCCCCACCACACACACCTGATCTCACCCATCACCCCCCAGCTCCTTACTGACTCTCCCCCCACCACACCAACCTGATCTCACCCATCACTCCCCAGCTCCTTACTGACCCCCCTCCACCACACCCACCTGATCTCACCCATCACCTCCCAGCTCCATACTGACTCCCCCCCCACCACACCCACCTGATCTCACCCATCACCCCCCAGCTCCTTACTGACTCCCCCCACCACACCCACCTGATCTCACCCATCACCCCCCAGCTCCTTACTGACTCCCCCCACCACACCCACCTGATCTCACCCATCACCCCCCAGCTCGTTACTGACTCCCCCCCACCACACCCACCTGATCTCACCCATCACCCCCCAGCTCCTTACTGACTTCCCCCACCACACCCACCTGATCTCACCCATCACCCCCCAGCTCCTTACTGACTCCCCCCACCACACCCACCTGATCTCACCCATCACCTCCCAGCTCCTTACTGACTCTCCCCACCACACCCACCTGATCTCACCCATCACCCCCCAGCTCCTTACTGACTCCCCCCACCACACCCACCTGATCTCACCCATCACCCCCCAGCTCCTTACTGACTCTCTCCCCCCACCACACCCACCTGATCTCACCCATCGCCCCCCAGCTCCTTACTGACTTTCCCCACCACACCCACCTGATCTCACCCATCACCCCACAGCTCCTTACTGACTCCTCCCACCACACCCACCTGATCTCACCCATCACCCCCCAGCTCCTTACTGACTCCCCACCACACCCACCTGATCTCACCCATCACCCCCCAGCACCTTACTGACTCTCTCCCCCCACCACACCCACCTGATCTCACCCATCGCCCCCCAGCTCCTTACTGACTTTCCCCACCACACCCACCTGATCTCACCCATCACCCCACAGCTCCTTACTGACTCCTCCCACCACACCCACCTGATCTCACCCATCACCCCCCAGCTCCTTACTGACTCCCCACCACACCCACCTGATCTCACCCATCACCCCCCAGCTCCTTACTGACTCCCCCCACCACACCCACCTGATCTCACCCATCACCCCCCAGCTCCTTACTGACTCTCTCCCCACCACACCCACATGATCTCACCCATCACCCCCCAGCTCCTTACTGACTCTCTCCACCACACCCACCTGATCTCACCCATCACCTCCCCAGCTCCTTACTGACCCCCTCCACCACACCCACCTGATCTCACCCATCACCCTCCAGCTCCTTACTGACTCCCCTCACCACACCCACCTGATCTCACCCATCACCTCCCAGCTCCTTACTGACTCTCCCCCCACCACACCCACCTGATCTCACCCATCACCCCCCAGCTCCTTACTGACTCCCCCCACCACACCCACCTGATCTCACCCATCACCCCCCAGCTCCTTACTGACTCCCCACCCACCACACCCACCTGATCTCACCCATCACCTCCCAGCTCCTTACTGACTCCCCCCACCACACCCACCTGTTCTCACCCATCACCCCCCAGCTCCTTACTGACTCTCCCAGCACACCCACCTGATCTCACCCATCACCCCCCAGATCCTTACTGACTCTCCCCACCACACCCACCTGATCTCACCCATCACCCCCCAGCTCCTTACTGACTCTCCCCACCAAACCCACCTGATCTCACCCATCACCTCCCAGCTCCTTACTGACTCTCTCCACCACACCCACCTGATCTCACCATCACCCCCCAGCTCCTTACTGACTCCCCACCCACCACACCCACCTGATCTCACCCATCACCCCCCAGCTCCTTACTGACTCTCTCCACCACACCCACCTGATCTCACCCATCACCCCCCAGCTCCTTACTGACTCCCCACCCACCACACCCACCTGATCTCACCCATCACCCCCCAGCTCCTTACTGACTCTCTCCACCACACCCACCTGATCTCACCCATCACCCCCCAGCTCCTTACTGACTCCCCACCCACCACACCCACCTGATCTCACCCATCACCCCCCCAGCTTCTTACTGACTCCCCCCACCACACCCACCTGATCTCACCCATCACCCCCCAGCTCCTTACTGACTCCCCCCACCACACCCACCTGATCTCACCCATCACCCCCCAGCTCCTTACTGACTCCCCCCACCACACCCACCTGATCTCACCCATCACCCCCCAGCTCCTTACTGACTCCCCCCACCACACCCACCTGATCTCACCCATCACCCCCCAGCTCCTTACTGACTCCCCCCACCACACCCACCTGATCTCACCCATCACCCCCCAGCTCCTTACTGACTCTCTCCCCACCACACCCACCTGATCTCACCCATCACCTCCCAGCTCCTTACTGACTCTCCCAGCACACCCACCTGATCTCACCCATCACCCCCCATCTCCTTACTGACTCTCTCCACCACACCCACCTGATCTCACCCATCACCTCCCAGCTCCTTACTGACTCCCCCCACCACACCCACCTGATCTCACCCATCACCCCCCGGCTCCTTACTGACTCCCCCCCACCACACCCACCTGATCTCACCCATCACCCCCCAGCTCCTTACTGACTCCCCTCACCACACCCACCTGATCTCACCCATCACCCCCCAGCTCCTTACTGACTCTCTCCACCACACCCAGCTGATCTTACCCATCACCCCCCAGCTCCTTACTGACTCTCCCCACCACACCCACCTGATCTCACCCATCACCCCCCAGCTCCTTACTGACTCTCCCCACCACACCCACCTGATCTCACCCATCACCTCCCAGCTCCTTACTGACTCCCCCCACCACACCCACCTGATCTCACCCATCACCCCCCAGCTCCTTACTGACTCTCTCCACCACACCCACCTGATCTCACCCATCACCCCCCAGCTCCTTACTGACTCTCCCCACCACACCCACCTGATCTCACCCATCACCTCCCAGCTCCTTACTGACTCCCCCCACCACACCCACCTGATCTCACCCATCACCCCCCAGCTCCTTACTGACTCTCTCCCCACCACACCCACCTGATCTCACCCATCACCCCCCCAGCTCCTTACTGACTCTCCCCACCACACCCACCTGATCTCACCCATCACCCCCCAGCTCCTTACTGACTCCCACCACCACACCCACCTGATCTCACCCATCACCCCCCAGCTCCTTACTGACTCCCCCCCCACCACACCCACCTGATCTCACCCATCACCCCCCAGCTCCTTACTGACTCCCCCCACCACACCCACCTGATCTCACCCATCACCTCCCAGCTCCTTACTGACTCTCCCCACCACACCCACCTGATCTCACCCATCACCCCCCAGCTCCTTACTGACTCCCCCCACCACACCCACCTGATCTCACCCATCACCCCCCAGCTCCTTACTGACTCCCCCCCACCACACCCACCTGATCTCACCCATCACCCCCCAGCTCCTTACTGACTCTCTCCACCACACCCACCTGATCTCACCCATCACCCCCCAGCTCCTTACTGACTCCCACCACCACACCCACCTGATCTCACCCATCACCCCCCAGCTCCTTACTGACTCCCCCCCACCACACCCACCTGATCTCACCCATCACCCCCCAGCTCCTTACTGACTCCCCCCACCACACCCACCTGATCTCACCCATCACCTCCCAGCTCCTTACTGACTCTCCCCACCACACCCACCTGATCTCACCCATCACCCCCCAGCTCCTTACTGACTCCCCCCCACCACACCCACTTGATCTCACCCATCACCCCCCAGCTCCTTACTGACTCTCCCCACCACACCCACCTGATCTCACCCATCACCCCCCAGCTCCTTACTGACTCCCCCCACCACACCCACCTGATCTCACCCATCACCCCCAGCTCCTTACTGACTCTCCCCACCACACCCACCTGATCTCACCCATCACCCCCCAGCTCCTTACTGACTCTCCCCACCACACCCACCTGATCTCTCCCATCACCCCCCAGCTCCTTACTGACTCCCCCCACCACACCCACCTGATCTCACCCATCACCCCCCAGCTCCTTACTGACTCCCCCCACCACACCCACCTGATCTCACCCATCACCTCCCAGCTCCTTACTGACTCCCCCACCACACCCACCTGATCTCACCCATCACCTCCCAGCTCCTTACTGACTCCCCCCACCACACCCACCTGATCTCACCCATCACCCCCCAGCTCCTTACTGACTCTCCCCACCACACCCACCTGATGTCACCCCATCACACCCCAGCTCCTTACTGACTCCCCCCACCACACCCACCTGATCTCACCCATCACCCCCCCAGCTCCTTACTGACTCTCCCCCCAACACACCCACCTGATCTCACCCATCACCCCCCAGCTCCTTACTGACTCTCCCCACCACACCCACCTGATCTCACCCATCACCTCCCAGCTCCTTACTGACTCTCCCACCACACACCCACCTGATCTCACCCATCACCCCCCAGCTCCTTACTGACTCTCCCCCACCACACCCACCTGATGTCACCCATCACACCCCAGTTCCTTACTGACTCCCCCCACCACACCCACCTGATCTCACCCATCACCCCCCAGCTCCTTACTGACTCTCCCCACCACACCCACCTGATGTCACCCATTACACCCCAGCTCCTTACTGACTCCCCCCACCACACCCTCCTGATCTCACCCATCACCTCCCAGCTCCTTACTGACTCTCCCCACCACACCCACCTGATCTCACCCATCACCCCCCAGCTCCTTACTGACTCCCCCCACCACACCCACCTGATCTCACCCATCACCCCCCTGCTCCTTACTGACTCTCTCCCCACCACACCCACCTGATCTCACCCATCACCCCCCCAAGCTCCTTACTGACTCCCCCCCACCACACCCACCTGATCTCACCCATCACCCCCCAGCTCCTTACTGACTCTCCCCACCACACCCACCTGATCTCACCCATCACCTCCCAGCTCCTTACTGACCCCCTCCACCACACCCACCTGATCTCACCCAGCACCTCCCAGCTCCTTACTGACCCCCTCCACCACACCCACCTGATCTCACCCAGCACCTCCCAGCTCCTTACTGACCCCCCTCCACCACACCCACCTGATCTCACCCATCACCTCCCAGCTCCTTACTGACTCTCCCCCCAACACACCCACCTGATCTCACCCATCACCCCCCAGCTCCTTACTGACTCCCCCCACCACACCCACCTGATCTCACCCATCGCCCCCCAGCTCCTTACTGACTCTCCCCACCACACCCACCTGATCTCACCCATCACCCCCCAGCTCCTTACTGACTCTCCCCCCCACCACACCCACCTGATCTCACCCATCACCCCCCAGCTCCTTACTGACTCCCCCCACCACCACACCCACCTGATCTCACCCATCACCCCCCAGCTCCTTACTGACTCTCCCCCCACCACACCCACCTGATCTCACCCATCGCCCCCCAGCTCCTTACTGACTCTCTCCCCCACCACACCCACCTGATCTCACCCATCACCCCCCAGCTCCTTACTGACTCTCCCCCCACCACACCCACCTGATCTCACCCATCGCCCCCCAGCTCCTTACTGACTCTCTCCCCACCACACCCACCTGATCTCACCCATCACCCCCCAGCTCCTTACTGACTCCCCCCCACCACACCCACCTGTTCTCACCCATCACCCCCCAGCTCCTTACTGACTCTCCCCACCACACCCACCTGATCTCACCCATCACCCCCCAGCTCCTTACTGACTCTCTCCACCACACCCACCTGATCTCACCCATCACCTCCCAACTCCTTACTGACTCCCCCCACCAAACCCACCTGATCTTACCCATCACCCCCCAGCTCCTTACTGACTCCCCCCACCACACCCACCTGATCTCACCCATCACCCCCCAGCTCCTTACTGACTCCCCCACCACACCCACCTGATCTCACCCATCACCCCCCAGCTCCTTACTGACTCCCCCCCACCACACCCACCTGATCTCACCCATCACCCCCCAGCTCCTTACTGACTCTCTCCCCACCACACCCACCTGATCTCACCCATCACCCCCCAGCTCCTTACTGACTCCCCCCACCACACCCACCTGATCTCACCCATCACCCCCCAGCTCCTTACTGACTCTCTCCCCACCACACCCACCTGATCTCACCCATCACCCCCCAGCTCCTTACTGACTCCCCCCACCACACCCACCTGATCTCACCCATCACCTCCCAGCTCCTTACTGACTCTCCCCCCAACACACCCACCTGATCTCACCCATCACCCCCCAGCTCCTTACTGACTCCCCCCACCACACCCACCTGATCTCACCCATCGCCCCCCAGCTCCTTACTGACTCTCCCCACCACACCCACCTGATCTCACCCATCACCCCCCAGCTCCTTACTGACTCTCTCCACCACACCCACCTGATCTCACCCATCACCCCCCAGCTCCTTACTGACTCTCCCCACCACACCCACCTGATCTCACCCATCACCTCCCAGCTCCTTACTGACTCCCCCCACCACACCCACCTGATCTCACCCATCACCCCCCAGCTCCTTACTGACTCTCTCCCCACCACACCCACCTGATCTCACCCATCACCCCCCAGCTCCTTACTGACTCTCCCACCACACCCACCTGATCTCACCCATCACCCCCCAGCTCCTTACTGACTCCCACCACCACACCCACCTGATCTCACCCATCACCCCCCAGCTCCTTACTGACTCCCCCCCACCACACCCACCTGATCTCACCCATCACCCCCCAGCTCCTTACTGACTCCCCCCACCACACCCACCTGATCTCACCCATCACCTCCCAGCTCCTTACTGACTCTCCCCACCACACCCACCTGATCTCACCCATCACCCCCCAGCTCCTTACTGACTCTCCCCCCACCACACCCACCTGATCTCACCCATCACCCCCCAGCTCCTTACTGACTCCCCCCCACCACACCCACTTGATCTCACCCATCACCCCCCAGCTCCTTACTGACTCTCCCCACCACACCCACCTGATCTCACCCATCACCCCCCAGCTCCTTACTGACTCCCCCCACCACACCCACCTGATCTCACCCATCACCCCCCAGCTCCTTACTGACCTCCCCACCACACCCACCTGATCTCACCCATCACCCCCCAGCTCCTTACTGACTCTCCCCACCACACCCACCTGATCTCACCCATCACCCCCCAGCTCCTTACTGACTCCCCCCACCACACCCACCTGATCTCACCCATCACCCCCCAGCTCCTTACTGACTCCCCCCACCACACCCACCTGATCTCACCCATCACCTCCCAGCTCCTTACTGACTCCCCCCCACCACACCCACCTGATCTCACCCATCACCTCCCAGCTCCTTACTGACTCCCCCCACCACACCCACCTGATCTCACCCATCACCCCCCAGCTCCTTACTGACTCTCCCCACCACACCCACCTGATGTCACCCATCACACCCCAGCTCCTTACTGACTCCCCCCACCACACCCACCTGATCTCACCCATCACCCCCCAGCTCCTTACTGACTCTCCCCCCAACACACCCACCTGATCTCACCCATCACCCCCCAGCTCCTTACTGACTCTCCCCACCACACCCACCTGATCTCACCCATCACCTCCCAGCTCCTTACTGACTCTCCCCACCACACACCCACCTGATCTCACCCATCACCCCCCCAGCTCCTTACTGACTCTCCCCACCACACCCACCTGATGTCACCCATCACACCCCAGTTCCTTACTGACTCCCCCCACCACACCCACCTGATCTCACCCATCACCCCCCAGCTCCTTACTGACTCTCCCCACCACACCCACCTGATGTCACCCATTACACCCCAGCTCCTTACTGACTCCCCCCACCACACCCTCCTGATCTCACCCATCACCTCCCAGCTCCTTACTGACTCTCCCCACCACACCCACCTGATCTCACCCATCACCCCCCAGCTCCTTACTGACTCCCCCCACCACACCCACCTGATCTCACCCATCACCCCCCTGCTCCTTACTGACTCTCTCCCCACCACACCCACCTGATCTCACCCATCACCCCCCAGCTCCTTACTGACTCCCCCCACCACACCCACCTGATCTCACCCATCACCCCCCAGCTCCTTACTGACTCTCCCCACCACACCCACCTGATCTCACCCATCACCTCCCAGCTCCTTACTGACCCCCTCCACCACACCCACCTGATCTCACCCAGCAACCTCCCAGCTCCTTACTGACCCCCTCCACCACACCCACCTGATCTCACCCAGCACCTCCCAGCTCCTTACTGACCCCCTCCACCACACCCACCTGATCTCACCCATCACCTCCCAGCTCCTTACTGACTCTCCCCCCAACACACCCACCTGATCTCACCCATCACCCCCCAGCTCCTTACTGACTCCCCCCACCACACCCACCTGATCTCACCCATCGCCCCCCAGCTCCTTACTGACTCTCCCCACCACACCCACCTGATCTCACCCATCACCCCCCCAGCTCCTTACTGACTCTCCCCCCACCACACCCACCTGATCTCACCCATCACCCCCCAGCTCCTTACTGACTCCCCCCACCACCACACCCACCTGATCTCACCCATCACCCCCCAGCTCCTTACTGACTCTCCCCCCACCACACCCACCTGATCTCACACATCGCCCCCCAGCTCCTTACTGACTCTCTCCCCACCACACCCACCTGATCTCACCCATCACCCCCCAGCTCCTTACTGACTCTCCCCCCACCACACCCACCTGATCTCACCCATCGCCCCCCCAGCTCCTTACTGACTCTCTCCCCACCACACCCACCTGATCTCACCCATCACCCCCCAGCTCCTTACTGACTCCCCCCACCACACCCACCTGTTCTCACCCATCACCCCCCAGCTCCTTACTGACTCTCCCCACCACACCCACCTGATCTCACCCATCACCCCCCAGCTCCTTACTGACTCTCTCCACCACACCCACCTGATCTCACCCATCACCTCCCCAACTCCTTACTGACTCCCCCCACCAAACCCACCTGATCTTACCCATCACCCCCCAGCTCCTTACTGACTCCCCCCACCACACCCACCTGATCTCACCCATCACCCCCCAGCTCCTTACTGACTCCCCCCACCACACCCACCTGATCTCACCCATCACCCCCCAGCTCCTTACTGACTCCCCCCCACCACACCCACCTGATCTCACCCATCACCCCCCAGCTCCTTACTGACTCTCTCCCCACCACACCCACCTGATCTCACCCATCACCCCCCAGCTCCTTACTGACTCCCCCCACCACACCCACCTGATCTCACCCATCACCCCCCAGCTCCTTACTGACTCTCTCCCCACCACACCCACCTGATCTCACCCATCACCCCCCAGCTCCTTACTGACTCTCCCCCCACACACACACCTGATCTCACCCATCACCCCCCAGCTCCTTACTGACTCTCCCCCACCACACCCACCTGATCTCACCCATCACCCCCCAGCTCCTTACTGACTCTCCCCCACCACACCCACCTGATCTCACCCATCACCCCCCAGCTCCTTACTGACTCCCCCCCACCACACCCACCTGATCTCACCCATCACCCCCCAGCTCCTTACTGACTCTCTCCCCACCACACCCACCTGATCTCACCCATCACCCCCCAGCTCCTTACTGACTCTCCCCACCACACCCACCTGATCTCACCCATCACCCCCCAGCTCCTTACTGACTCCCCCCCACCACACCCACCTGATCTCACCCATCACCCCCCAGCTCCTTACTGACTCCTCCCCACCACACCCACCTGATCTCACCCATCACCCCCCAGCTCCTTACTGACTCTCTCCCCACCACACCCACCTGATCTCACCCATCACCCCCCAGCTCCTTACTGACTCTCTCCCCACCACACCCACCTGATCTCACCCATCACCCCCCAGCTCCTTACTGACTCTCTCCCCACCACACCCACCTGATCTCACCCATCACCCCCCCAGCTCCTTACTGACTCCCCCCACCACACCCACCTGATCTCACCCATCACCCCCCAGCTCCTTACTGACTCCCCCCACCACACCCACCTGATCTCACCCATCACCCCCCAGCTCCTTACTGACTCTCTCCCCCCACCACACCCACCTGATCTCACCCATCACCCCCCAGCTCCTTACTGACTCTCTCCACCACACCCACCTGATCTCACCCATCACCCCCCAGCTCCTTACTGACTCCCCCCACCACACCCACCTGATCTCACCCATCACCCCCCCAGCTCCTTACTGACTCCCCCCCACCACACCCACCTGATCTCACCCATCACCCCCCAGCTCCTTACTGACTCTCTCCCCCCACCACACCCACCTGATCTCACCCATCACCCCCCAGCTCCTTACTGACTCTCCCACCACCACACCCACCTGATCTCACCCATCACCCCCCAGCTCCTTACTGACTCTCTCCCCCACCACACCCACCTGATCTCACCCATCACCCCCCCAGCTCCTTACTGACTCCCCCCACCACACCCACCTGATCTCACCCATCACCCCCCAGCTCCTTACTGACTCTCTCCCCCCACCACACCCACCTGATCTCACCCATCACCCCCCAGCTCCTTACTGACTCCCCCCACCACACCCACCTGATCTCACCCATCACCCCCCAGCTCCTTACTGACTCTCTCCCCCCACCACACCCACCTGATCTCACCCATCACCCCCCAGCTCCTTACTGACTCTCCCCACCACACCCACCTGATCTCACCCATCACCTTCCAGCTCCTTACTGACTCTCTCCCCACCACACCCACCTGATCTCACCCATCACCTCCCAGCTCCTTACTGACTCTCTCCACCACACCCACCTGATCTCACCCATCACCTTCCAGCTCCTTACTGACCCCCTCCACCACACCCACCTGATCTCACCCATCACCTCCCAACTCCTTACTGACTCCCCTCCACCACACCCACCTGATCTCACCCATCACCCCCCAGTTCCTTACTGACTCCCCCCACCACACCCACCTGATCTCACCCATCACCCCCCAGCTCCTTACTGTCTCTCCCCCCACCACACCCACCTGATCTCACCCATCACCACCCAACTCCTTACTGACTCCCCTCCACCACACCCACCTGATCTCACCCATCACCTCCCAACTCCTTACTGACTCCCCTCCACCACACCCACCTGATCTCACCCATCACCCCCCAGCTCCATACTGACTCCCCCCACCACACCCACCTGATCTCACCCATCACCCCCCCAGCTCCTTACTGACTCCCCCCACCACACCCACCTGATCTCACCCATCACCCCCCAGCTCCTTACTGACTCCCCCCACCACACCCACCTGATCTCACCCATCACCCCCCAGCTCCTTACTGACTCCCCTCACCACACCCACCTGATCTCACCCATCACCCCCCAGCTCCTTACTGACCCCCTCCACCACACCCACCTGATCTCACCCATCACCCCCCAGCTCCTTACTGACTCTCCCCACACCCACCTGATCTCACCCATCACCCCCCAGATCCTTACTGACTCCCCCCACCACACCCACCTGATCTCACCCATCACCCCCCAGCTCCTTACTGACTCCCCCCACCACACCCATCTGATCTCACGCATCACCCCCCAGCTCCTTACTGACTCCCCTCACCACTCCCACCTGATCTCACCCATCACCCCCCAGCTCCTTACTGACTCCCCACCCACCACACCCACCTGATCTCACCCATCACCCCCCAGCTCCTTACTGACTCTCCCCACCACACCCACCTGATCTCACCCATCACCCCCCAGCTCCTTACTGACTCCCCCCCACCACACCCACCTGATCTCACCCATCACCCCCCAGCTCCTTACTGACTCTCCCCCCACCACACCCACCTGATCTCACCCATCACCTCCCAACTCCTTACTGACTCTCCCCCCACCACACCCATCTGATCTCACGCATCACCCCCCAGCTCCTTACTGACTCCCCTCACCACTCCCACCTGATCTCACCCATCACCTCCCAGCTCCTTACTGACTCCCCCCCACCACACCCACCTGATCTCACCCATCACCCCCCATCTCCTTACTGACTCCCCCCACCACACCCACCTGATCTCACCCATCACCCCACAGCTCCTTACTGACTCTCTCCACCACACCCACCTGATCTCACCCATCACCTCCCAGCTCCTTACTGACTCCCCCCACCACACCCACCTGATCTCACCCATCACCTCCCAGCTCCTTACTGACTCCCCCCATCACACCCACCTGATCTCACCCATCACCTCCCAGCTCCTTACTGACTCCCCCCACCACACCCACCTGATCTCACCCATCACCCCCCAGATCCTTACTGACTCCCCCCACCACACCCACCTGATCTCACCCATCACCCCCCAGCTCCTTACTGACTCCCCCCACCACACCCACCTGATCTCACCCATCACCCCCCAGCTCCTTACTGACTCTCTCCCCACCACACCCACCTGATCTCACCCATCACCCCCCAGCTCCTTACTGACTCTCTCCCCACCACACCCACCTGATCTCACCCATCACCCCCCAGCTCCTTACTGACTCTCTCCCCACCACACCCACCTGATCTCACCCATCACCCCCCCAGCTCCTTACTGACTCCCCCCACCACACCCACCTGATCTCACCCATCACCCCCCAGCTCCTTACTGACTCCCCCCACCACACCCACCTGATCTCACCCATCACCCCCCAGCTCCTTACTGACTCTCTCCCCCCACCACACCCACCTGATCTCACCCATCACCCCCCAGCTCCTTACTGACTCTCTCCACCACACCCACCTGATCTCACCCATCACCCCCCAGCTCCTTACTGACTCCCCCCACCACACCCACCTGATCTCACCCATCACCCCCCCAGCTCCTTACTGACTCCCCCCACCACACCCACCTGATCTCACCCATCACCCCCCAGCTCCTTACTGACTCTCTCCCCCCACCACACCCACCTGATCTCACCCATCACCCCCCCAGCTCCTTACTGACTCTCCCACCACCACGCCCACCTGATCTCACCCATCACCCCCCAGCTCCTTACTGACTCTCTCCCCACCACACCCACCTGATCTCACCCATCACCCCCCCAGCTCCTTACTGACTCCCCCCACCACACCCACCTGATCTCACCCATCACCCCCCAGCTCCTTACTGACTCTCTCCCCCCACCACACCCACCTGATCTCACCCATCACCCCCCAGCTCCTTACTGACTCCCCCCACCACACCCACCTGATCTCACCCATCACCCCCCAGCTCCTTACTGACTCTCTCCCCCCACCACACCCACCTGATCTCACCCATCACCCCCCAGCTCCTTACTGACTCTCCCCACCACACCCACCTGATCTCACCCATCACCTTCCAGCTCCTTACTGACTCTCTCCCCACCACACCCACCTGATCTCACCCATCACCTCCCAGCTCCTTACTGACTCTCTCCACCACACCCACCTGATCTCACCCATCACCTTCCAGCTCCTTACTGACCCCCTCCACCACACCCACCTGATCTCACCCATCACCTCCCAACTCCTTACTGACTCCCCTCCACCACACCCACCTGATCTCACCCATCACCCCCCAGCTCCTTACTGACTCCCCCCACCACACCCACCTGATCTCACCCATCACCCCCCAGCTCCTTACTGTCTCTCCCCCCACCACACCCACCTGATCTCACCCATCACCACCCAACTCCTTACTGACTCCCCTCCACCACACCCACCTGATCTCACCCATCACCTCCCAACTCCTTACTGACTCCCCTCCACCACACCCACCTGATCTCACCCATCACCCCCCAGCTCCATACTGACTCCCCCCACCACACCCACCTGATCTCACCCATCACCCCCCAGCTCCTTACTGACTCCCCCCACCACACCCACCTGATCTCACCCATCACCCCCCAGCTCCTTACTGACTCCCCCCACCACACCCACCTGATCTCACCCATCACCCCCCAGCTCCTTACTGACTCCCCTCACCACACCCACCTGATCTCACCCATCACCCCCCAGCTCCTTACTGACCCCCTCCACCACACCCACCTGATCTCACCCATCACCCCCCAGCTCCTTACTGACTCTCCCCACACCCACCTGATCTCACCCATCACCCCCCAGATCCTTACTGACTCCCCCCACCACACCCACCTGATCTCACCCATCACCCCCCAGCTCCTTACTGACTCCCCCCACCACACCCATCTGATCTCACGCATCACCCCCCAGCTCCTTACTGACTCCCCTCACCACTCCCACCTGATCTCACCCATCACCCCCCAGCTCCTTACTGACTCCCCACCCACCACACCCACCTGATCTCACCCATCACCCCCCAGCTCCTTACTGACTCTCCCCACCACACCCACCTGATCTCACCCATCACCCCCCAGCTCCTTACTGACTCCCCCCACCACACCCACCTGATCTCACCCATCACCCCCCAGCTCCTTACTGACTCTCCCCCCACCACACCCACCTGATCTCACCCATCACCTCCCAACTCCTTACTGACTCTCCCCCCACCACACCCATCTGATCTCACGCATCACCCCCCAGCTCCTTACTGACTCCCCTCACCACTCCCACCTGATCTCACCCATCACCTCCCAGCTCCTTACTGACTCCCCCCCCACCACACCCACCTGATCTCACCCATCACCCCCCCATCTCCTTACTGACTCCCCCCACCACACCCACCTGATCTCACCCATCACCCCACAGCTCCTTACTGACTCTCTCCACCACACCCACCTGATCTCACCCATCACCTCCCAGCTCCTTACTGACTCCCCCCACCACACCCACCTGATCTCACCCATCACCTCCCAGCTCCTTACTGACTCCCCCCATCACACCCACCTGATCTCACCCATCACCTCCCAGCTCCTTACTGACTCCCCCCCACCACACCCACCTGATCTCACCCATCACCCCCCAGATCCTTACTGACTCCCCCCACCACACCCACCTGATCTCACCTATCACCTCCCAGCTCCTTACTGACTCCCCCCACCACACCCACCTGATCTCACCCATCACCCCCCAGCTCCTTACTGACTCTCTCCCCCCACCACACCCACCTGATCTCACCCATCACCCCCCCAGCTCCTTACTGACTCCCCCCCACCACACCCACCTGATCTCACCCATCACCTCCCAGCTCCTTACTGACTCTCCCCCCACCACACCCACCTGATCTCACCCATCACCCCCCAGCTCCTAACTGACTCTCCCCACCGCCACACCCACCTGATCTCACCTATCACCCCCCCAGCTCCTTACTGACTCCCCCCACCACACCCACCTGATCTCACCCATCACCCCCCCAGCTCCTTACTGACTCTCCCCACCACACCCACCTGATCTCACCCATCACCCCACAGCTCCTTACTGACTCCCCCCACCACACCCACCTGATCTCACCCATCACCCCCCAGCTCCTTACTGACTACCCCCCACCACACCCACCTGATCTCACGCATCACCCCCCAGCTCCTTACTGACTCCCCCCACCACACCCACCTGATCTCACCCATCACCTCCCAGCTCCTTACTGACTCTCCCCACCACACCCATCTGATCTCACCCATCACCTCCCAGCTCCTTACTGACTCCCCCCACCACACCCACCTGATCTCACCCATCACCCCCCAGCTCCTTACTGACTCTCCCCACCACACCCACCTGATCTCACCCATCACCTCCCAACTCCTTACTGACTCCCCCCACCACACCCACCTGATCTCACCCATCACCCCCCAGCTCCTTACTGACTCCCCCCACCACACCCACCTGATCTCACCCATCACCCCACAGCTCCTTACTGACTCCCCCCACCACACCCACCTGATCTCACCCATCACCCCCCAGCTCCTTACTGACTCCCCCCACCACACCCACCTGATCTCACCCATCACCCCCCAGCTCCTTACTGACTCTCCCCACCACACCCACCTGATCTCACCCATCACCTCCCAGCTCCTTACTGACTCCCCCCACCACACCCACCTGATCTCACCCATCACCCCCCAGCTCCTTACTGACTCCCCCCCACCACACCCACCTGATCTCACCCATCACCCCACAGCTCCTTACTGACTCTCCCCACCACACCCACCTGATCTCACCCATCACCCCCCAGCTCCTTACTGACACCCCCCACCACACCCACCTGATCTCACCCATCACCCCCCAGCTCCTTACTGACTCCACCCACCACACCCACCTGATCTCACCCATCACCCCCCAGCTCCTTACTGACTCTCTCCCCACCACACCCACCTGATCTCACCCATCACCCCCCAGCTCCTTACTGACTCTCTCCACCACACCCACCTGATCTCACCCATCACCCCCCAGCTCCTTACTGACTCTCTCCACCACACCCACCTGATCTCACCCATCACCTCCCAGCTCCTTACTGACTCCCCCCACCACACCCACCTGATCTCACCCATCACCCCCCGGCTCCTTACTGACTCTCTCCCCATCACACCCACCTGATCTCACCCATCACCTCCCAGCTCCTTACTGACTCTCCCCACCACACCCACCTGATGTCACCCATCACACCCCAGCTCCTTACTGACTCCCCCCACCACACCCACCTGATCTCACCGATCACCTCCCAGCTCCTTACTGACTCCCCCCACCACACCCACCTGATCTCACCCATCACCTCCCAGCTCCTTACTGACTCCCCCCACCACACCCACCTGATCTCACCCATCACCCCCCAGCTCCTTACTGACTCCCCCCACCACACCCACCTGATCTCACCCATCACCCCCCAGCTCCTTACTGACTCCCCCCACCACACCCACCTGATCTCACCCATCACCCCCCAGCTCCTTACTGACTCCCCCCACCACACCCACCTGATCTCACCCATCACCCCCCAGCTCCTTACTGACTCCCCCCACCACACCCACCTGATCTCACCCATCACCCCCCAGCTCCTTACTGACTCCCCCCACCACACCCACCTGATCTCACCCATCACCCCCCTGCTCCTTACTGACTCTCTCCCCACCACACCCACCTGATCTCACCCATCACCCCCCTGCTCCTTACTGACTCTCTCCCCACCACACCCACCTGATCTCACCCATCACCCCCCAGCTCCTTACTGACTCTCTCCCCCCACCACACCCACCTGATCTCACCCATCACACCCCAGCTCCTTACTGACTCCCCCCACCACACCCACCTGATCTCACCCATCACACCCCAGCTCCTTACTGACTCCCCCCACCACACCCACCTGATCTCACCCATCACCCCCCAGCTCCTTACTGACTCTCTCCACCACACCCACCTTATCTCACCCATCACCTCCCAGCTCCTTACTGACCCCCTCCACCACACCCACCTGATCTCACCCATCACCCCCCAGCTCCTTACTGACTCTCTCCACCACACCCACCTGATCTCACCCAGCACCTCCCAGCTCCTTACTGACCCCCTCCACCACACCCACCTGATCTCACCCATCACCCTCCAGCTCCTTACTGACTCCCCTCACCACACCCACCTGATCTCACCCATCACCTCCCAGCTCCTTACTGACTCTCCCCCCAACACACCCACCTGATCTCACCCATCACCTCCCAGCTCCTTACTGACTCTCCCCCCAACACACCCACCTGATCTCACCCATCACCTCCCAGCTCCTTACTGACTCCCCCCACCACACCCACCTGATCTCACCCATCGCCCCCCAGCTCCTTACTGACTCTCCCCACCACACCCACCTGATCTCACCCATCACCCCCCAGCTCCTTACTGACTCTCCCCCCACCACACCCACCTGATCTCACCCATCACCCCCCAGCTCCTTACTGACTCCCCCCACCACCACACCCACCTGATCTCACCCATCACCCCCCAGCTCCTTACTGACTCTCCCCCCACCACACCCACCTGATCTCACCCATCACCCCCCAGCTCCTTACTGACTCCCCCCACCACACCCACCTGATCTCACCCATCGCCCCCCAGCTCCTTACTGACTCCCCCCACCACCACACCCACCTGATCTCACCCATCGCCCCCCAGCTCCTTACTGACTTTCCCCACCACAGCCACCTGATCTCACGCATCACCCCCCAGCTCCTTACTGACTCCCCCCACCACCACACCCACCTGATCTCACCCATCGCCCCCCAGCTCCTTACTGACTTTCCCCACCACACCCACCTGATCTCACGCATCACCCCCAGCTCCTTACTGACTCCCCCCACCACACCCACCTGATCTCACCCATCACCCCCCATCTCCTTACTGACTCTCTCCACCACACCCACCTGATCTCACCCATCACCTCCCAACTCCTTACTGACTCCCCCCACCAAACCCACCTGATCTCACCCATCACCCCCCAGCTCCTTACTGACTCCCCCCACCACACCCACCTGATCTCACCCATCACCCCACAGCTCCTTACTGACTCCCCCCACCACACCCACCTGATCTCACCCATCACCCCCCATCTCCTTACTGACTCCCCCCACCACACCCACCTGATCTCACCCATCACCCCCCAGCTCCTTACTGACTCCCCCCACCACACCCACCTGATCTCACCCATCACCCCCCAGCTCCTTACTGACTCCCCTCACCACACCCACCTGATCTCACCCATCACCCCCCAGCTCCTTACTGACTCCCCCCACCACACCCACCTGATCTCACCCATCACCCCCCAGCTCCTTACTGACTCCCCCCACCACACCCACCTGATCTCACCCATCACCTCCCAGCTCCTTACTGACTCTCCCCACCACACCCACCTGATCTCACCCATCACCCCCCAGCTCCTTACTGACTCCCCCCACCACACCCACCTGATCTCACCCATCACCCCCCAGCTCCTTACTGACTCCCCCCACCACACCCACCTGATCTCACCCATCACCTCCCAGCTCCTTACTGACTCCCCCCACCACACCCACCTGATCCCACCCATCACCCCCCAGCTCCTTACTGACTCCCCCCACCACACCCACCTGATCTCACCCATCACCTCCCAGCTCCTTACTGACTCCCCCCACCACACCCACCTGATCTCACCCATCACCCCCCAGCTCCTTACTGACTCCCCCCCACCACACCCACCTGATCTCACCCATCACCCCCCAGCTCCTTACTGACTCTCTCCACCACACCCACCTGATCTCACCCATCACCTCCCAACTCCTTACTGACTCTCTCCACCACACCCACCTGATCTCACCCATCACCCCCCAGCTCCTTACTGACTCTCTCCACCACACCCACCTGATCTCACCCATCACCTCCCAGCTCCTTACTGACTCTCTCCACCACACCCACCTGATCTCACCCATCACCCCCCAGCTCCTTACTGACTCCCCCCACCACACCCACCTGATCTCACCCATCACCTCCCAACTCCTTACTGACTCCCCCCACCAAACCCACCTGATCTCACCCATCACCCCCCAGCTCCTTACTGACTCCCCCCACCACACCCACCTGATCTCACCCATCACCTCCCAACTCCTTACTGACTCCCCCCACCAAACCCACCTGATCTCACCCATCACCCCCCAGCTCCTTACTGACTCCCCCCACCACACCCACCTGATCTCACCCATCACCCCACAGCTCCTTACTGACTCCCCCCACCACACCCACCTGATCTCACCCATCACCCCCCAGCTCCTTACTCTCCCCCCACCACACCCACCTGATCTCACCCATCACCCCCCAGCTCCTTACTGATTCTCTCCCCACCACACCCACCTGATCTCACCCATCACCCCCCAGCTCCTTACTGACTCTCTCCCCACCACACCCACCTGATCTCACCCATCACCCCCCAGCTCCTTACTGACTCCCCCCACCACACCCACCTGATCTCACCCATCACCCCCCAGCTCCTTACTGACTCCCACCACCACACCCACCTGATCTCACCCATCACCCCCCAGCTCCTTACTGACTCCCCCCACCACACCCACCTGATCTCACCCATCACCCCCCAGCTCCTTACTGACTCCCCCCACCACACCCACCTGATCTCACCCATCACCTCCCAGCTCCTTACTGACTCCCCCCATCACACCCACCTGATCTCACCCATCACCTCCCAGCTCCTTACTGACTCCCCACCCACCACACCCACCTGATCTCACCCATCACCCCCCAGCTCCTTACTGACTCCCCACCCACCACACCCACCTGATCTCACCCATCACCTCCCAGCTCCTTACTGACTCCCCCCACCACACCCACCTGATCTCACCCATCACCTCCCAGCTCCTTACTGACTCTCTCCCCACCACACCCACCTGATCTCACCCATCACCCCCCAGCTCCTTACTGACTCTCTCCCCACCACACCCACCTGATCTCACCTATCACCTCCCAGCTCCTTACTGACTCCCCCCACCACACCCACCTGATCTCACCCATCACCCCCCAGCTCCTTACTGACTCTCTCCCCACCACACCCACCTGATCTCACCCATCACCCCCCAGCTCCTTACTGACTCTCTCCCCACCACACCCACCTGATCTCACCCATCACCCCCCAGCTCCTTACTGACTCCCCCCACCACACCCACCTGATCTCACCCATCACCCACCAGCTCCTTACTGACTCCCCCCACCACACCCACCTGATCTCACCCATCACCCCCCAGCTCCTTACTGACTCTCCCCCCACCACACCCACCTGATCTCACCCATCACCCCCCAGCTCCTTACTGACTCTCCCCCCACCACACCCACCTGATCTCACCCATCACCCCCCAGCTCCTTACTGACTCTCCCCCCACCACACCCACCTGATCTCACCCATCACCCCCCAGCTCCTTACTGACTCCCCCCACCACACCCACCTGATCTCACCCATCACCCCCCAGCTCCTTACTGACTCCACCCACCACACCCACCTGATCTCACCCATCACCCCCCAGCTCCTTACTGACTCTCTCCCCACCACACCCACCTGATCTCACCCATCACCCCCCAGCTCCTTACTGACTCTCTCCACCACACCCACCTGATCTCACCCATCACCCCCCAGCTCCTTACTGACTCTCTCCACCACACCCACCTGATCTCACCCATCACCTCCCAGCTCCTTACTGACTCCCCCCACCACACCCACCTGATCTCACCCATCACCCCCCGGCTCCTTACTGACTCTCTCCCCATCACACCCACCTGATCTCACCCATCACCTCCCAGCTCCTTACTGACTCTCCCCACCACACCCACCTGATGTCACCCATCACACCCCAGCTCCTTACTGACTCCCCCCACCACACCCACCTGATCTCACCGATCACCTCCCAGCTCCTTACTGACTCCCCCCACCACACCCACCTGATCTCACCCATCACCTCCCAGCTCCTTACTGACTCCCCCCACCACACCCACCTGATCTCACCCATCACCCCCCAGCTCCTTACTGACTCCCCCCACCACACCCACCTGATCTCACCCATCACCCCCCAGCTCCTTACTGACTCCCCCCACCACACCCACCTGATCTCACCCATCACCCCCCAGCTCCTTACTGACTCCCCCCACCACACCCACCTGATCTCACCCATCACCCCCCAGCTCCTTACTGACTCCCCCCACCACACCCACCTGATCTCACCCATCACCCCCCAGCTCCTTACTGACTCCCCCCACCACACCCACCTGATCTCACCCATCACCCCCCTGCTCCTTACTGACTCTCTCCCCACCACACCCACCTGATCTCACCCATCACCCCCCTGCTCCTTACTGACTCTCTCCCCACCACACCCACCTGATCTCACCCATCACCCCCCAGCTCCTTACTGACTCTCTCCCCCCACCACACCCACCTGATCTCACCCATCACACCCCAGCTCCTTACTGACTCCCCCCACCACACCCACCTGATCTCACCCATCACACCCCAGCTCCTTACTGACTCCCCCCACCACACCCACCTGATCTCACCCATCACCCCCCAGCTCCTTACTGACTCTCTCCACCACACCCACCTTATCTCACCCATCACCTCCCAGCTCCTTACTGACCCCCTCCACCACACCCACCTGATCTCACCCATCACCCCCCAGCTCCTTACTGACTCTCTCCACCACACCCACCTGATCTCACCCAGCACCTCCCAGCTCCTTACTGACCCCCTCCACCACACCCACCTGATCTCACCCATCACCCTCCAGCTCCTTACTGACTCCCCTCACCACACCCACCTGATCTCACCCATCACCTCCCAGCTCCTTACTGACTCTCCCCCCAACACACCCACCTGATCTCACCCATCACCTCCCAGCTCCTTACTGACTCTCCCCCCAACACACCCACCTGATCTCACCCATCACCTCCCAGCTCCTTACTGACTCCCCCCACCACACCCACCTGATCTCACCCATCGCCCCCCAGCTCCTTACTGACTCTCCCCACCACACCCACCTGATCTCACCCATCACCCCCCAGCTCCTTACTGACTCTCCCCCCACCACACCCACCTGATCTCACCCATCACCCCCCAGCTCCTTACTGACTCCCCCCACCACCACACCCACCTGATCTCACCCATCACCCCCCAGCTCCTTACTGACTCTCCCCCCACCACACCCACCTGATCTCACCCATCACCCCCCAGCTCCTTACTGACTCCCCCCACCACACCCACCTGATCTCACCCATCGCCCCCCAGCTCCTTACTGACTCCCCCCACCACCACACCCACCTGATCTCACCCATCGCCCCCCAGCTCCTTACTGACTTTCCCCACCACAGCCACCTGATCTCACGCATCACCCCCCAGCTCCTTACTGACTCCCCCCACCACCACACCCACCTGATCTCACCCATCGCCCCCCAGCTCCTTACTGACTTTCCCCACCACACCCACCTGATCTCACGCATCACCCCCAGCTCCTTACTGACTCCCCCCACCACACCCACCTGATCTCACCCATCACCCCCCATCTCCTTACTGACTCTCTCCACCACACCCACCTGATCTCACCCATCACCTCCCAACTCCTTACTGACTCCCCCCACCAAACCCACCTGATCTCACCCATCACCCCCCAGCTCCTTACTGACTCCCCCCACCACACCCACCTGATCTCACCCATCACCCCACAGCTCCTTACTGACTCCCCCCACCACACCCACCTGATCTCACCCATCACCCCCCATCTCCTTACTGACTCCCCCCACCACACCCACCTGATCTCACCCATCACCTCCCAACTCCTTACTGACTCCCCCCACCAAACCCACCTGATCTCACCCATCACCCCCCAGCTCCTTACTGACTCTCTCCACCACACCCACCTGATCTCACCCATCACCTCCCAACTCCTTACTGACTCCCCCCACCAAACCCACCTGATCTCACCCATCACCCCCCAGCTCCTTACTGACTCCCCCCACCACACCCACCTGATCTCACCCATCACCCCCCAGCTCCTTACTGACTCCCCCCACCACACCCACCTGATCTCACCCATCACCTCCCAGCTCCTTACTGACTCCCCCCACCACACCCACCTGATCCCACCCATCACCCCCCAGCTCCTTACTGACTCCCCCCACCACACCCACCTGATCTCACCCATCACCTCCCAGCTCCTTACTGACTCCCCCCACCACACCCACCTGATCTCACCCATCACCCCCCAGCTCCTTACTGACTCCCCCCCACCACACCCACCTGATCTCACCCATCACCCCCCAGCTCCTTACTGACTCTCTCCACCACACCCACCTGATCTCACCCATCACCTCCCAACTCCTTACTGACTCTCTCCACCACACCCACCTGATCTCACCCATCAACCCCCCAGCTCCTTACTGACTCTCTCCACCACACCCACCTGATCTCACCCATCACCTCCCAGCTCCTTACTGACTCTCTCCACCACACCCACCTGATCTCACCCATCACCCCCCAGCTCCTTACTGACTCCCCCCACCACACCCACCTGATCTCACCCATCACCTCCCAACTCCTTACTGACTCCCCCCACCAAACCCACCTGATCTCACCCATCACCCCCCAGCTCCTTACTGACTCCCCCCACCACACCCACCTGATCTCACCCATCACCTCCCAACTCCTTACTGACTCCCCCCACCAAACCCACCTGATCTCACCCATCACCCCCCAGCTCCTTACTGACTCCCCCCACCACACCCACCTGATCTCACCCATCACCCCACAGCTCCTTACTGACTCCCCCCACCACACCCACCTGATCTCACCCATCACCCCCCAGCTCCTTACTCTCCCCCCACCACACCCACCTGATCTCACCCATCACCCCCCAGCTCCTTACTGATTCTCTCCCCACCACACCCACCTGATCTCACCCATCACCCCCCAGCTCCTTACTGACTCTCTCCCCACCACACCCACCTGATCTCACCCATCACCCCCCAGCTCCTTACTGACTCCCCCCACCACACCCACCTGATCTCACCCATCACCCCCCAGCTCCTTACTGACTCCCACCACCACACCCACCTGATCTCACCCATCACCCCCCAGCTCCTTACTGACTCCCCCCACCACACCCACCTGATCTCACCCATCACCCCCCAGCTCCTTACTGACTCCCCCCACCACACCCACCTGATCTCACCCATCACCTCCCAGCTCCTTACTGACTCCCCCCATCACACCCACCTGATCTCACCCATCACCTCCCAGCTCCTTACTGACTCCCCACCCACCACACCCACCTGATCTCACCCATCACCCCCCAGCTCCTTACTGACTCCCCACCCACCACACCCACCTGATCTCACCCATCACCTCCCAGCTCCTTACTGACTCCCCCCACCACACCCACCTGATCTCACCCATCACCTCCCAGCTCCTTACTGACTCTCTCCCCACCACACCCACCTGATCTCACCCATCACCCCCCAGCTCCTTACTGACTCTCTCCCCACCACACCCACCTGATCTCACCTATCACCTCCCAGCTCCTTACTGACTCCCCCCACCACACCCACCTGATCTCACCCATCACCCCCCAGCTCCTTACTGACTCTCTCCCCACCACACCCACCTGATCTCACCCATCACCCCCCAGCTCCTTACTGACTCTCTCCCCACCACACCCACCTGATCTCACCCATCACCCCCCAGCTCCTTACTGACTCCCCCCACCACACCCACCTGATCTCACCCATCACCCACCAGCTCCTTACTGACTCCCCCCACCACACCCACCTGATCTCACCCATCACCCCCCAGCTCCTTACTGACTCTCCCCCCACCACACCCACCTGATCTCACCCATCACCCCCCAGCTCCTTACTGACTCTCCCCCCACCACACCCACCTGATCTCACCCATCACCCCCCAGCTCCTTACTGACTCTCCCCCCACCACACCCACCTGATCTCACCCATCACCCCCCAGCTCCTTACTGACTCCCCCCACCACACCCACCTGATCTCACCCATCACCCCCCAGCTCCTTACTGACTCCCCCCACCACACCCACCTGATCTCACCCATCACCCCCCAGCTCCTTACTGACTCCCCCCACCACACCCACCTGATCTCACCCATCACCCCCCAGCTCCTTACTGACTCCCCCCACCACACCCACCTGATCTCACCCATCACCCCCCAGCTCCTTACTGACTTCCCCCACCACACCCACCTGATCTCACCCATCACCCCCCAGCTCCTTACTGACTCCCCCCACCACACCCACCTGATCTCACCCATCACCCCCCAGCTCCTTACTGACTCCCCCCACCACACCCACCTGATCTCACCCATCACCCCCCAGCTCCTTACTGACTCTCCGCACCACACCCACCTGATCTCACCCATCACCCCCCAGCTCCTTACTGACTCCCCCCACCACACCCACCTGATCTCACCCATCACCCCCCCAGCTCCTTACTGACTCTCTCCACCACACCCACCTGATCTCACCCATCACATCCCAGCTCCTTACTGACTCTCCCCCCACCACACCCACCTGATCTCACCCATCACCCCCCAGCTCCTTACTGACTCCCCCCACCACACCCACCTGATCTCACCCATCACCCCCCAGCTCCTTACTGACTCTCTCCCCCCACCACACCCACCTGATCTCACCCATCACCCCCCAGCTCCTTACTGACTCCCCCCACCACACCCACCTGATCTCACCCATCACCCCCCAGCTCCTTACTGACTCTCCCCACCACACCCACCTGATCTCACCCATCACCTCCCAACTCCTTACTGACTCCCCCCACCACCACACCCACCTGATCTCACCCATCACCCCCCAGCTCCTTACTGACTCCCCCCCACCACACCCACCTGATCTCACCCATCGCCCCCCAGCTCCTTACTGACTCCCCCCACCACACCCACCTGATCTCACCCATCACCCCCCAGCTCCTTACTGACTCCCCCCACCACACCCACCTGATCTCACCCATCACCTCCCAACTCCTTACTGACTCCCCCCACCACACCCACCTGATCTCACCCATCACCCCCCAGCTCCTTACTGACTCCCCCCACCACACCCACCTGATCTCACCCATCACCCCCCAGCTCCTTACTGACTCCCCCCCACCACACCCACCTGATCTCACCCATCACCCCCCAGCTCCTTACTGACTCCCCCCACCACACCCACCTGATCTCACCCATCACCCCCCAGCTCCTTACTGACTCCCCCCACCACACCCACCTGATCTCACCCATCACCCCCCAGCTCCTTACTGACTCTCCCCATCACACCCACCTGATCTCACCCATCACCCCCCAGCTCCTTACTGACTCTCCCCACCACACCCACCTGATCTCACTCATCACCCCCCAGCTCCTTACTGACTCCCCCCACCACACCCACCTGATCTCACCCATCACCCCCCAGCTCCTTACTGACTCTCCCCACCACACCCACCTGATCTCACCCATCACCCCCCAGCTCCTTACTGACTCCCCCCACCACACCCACCTGATCTCACCCATCACCCCCCAGCTCCTTACTGACTCCCCCCACCACACCCACCTGATCTCACCCATCACCCCCCAGCTCCTTACTGACTCCCCCCACCACACCCACCTGATCTCACCCATCACCCCCCAGCTCCTTACTGACTCCCCCCACCACACCCACCTGATCTCACCCATCACCCCCCAGCTCCTTACTGACTCCCCCCACCACACCCACCTGATCTCACCCATCACCCCCCAGCTCCTTACTGACTCTCCCCCCACCACACCCACCTGATCTCACCCATCACCCCCCAGCTCCTTACTGACTCTCCCCCCACCACACCCACCTGATCTCACCCATCACCCCCCAGCTCCTTACTGACTCCCCCCACCACACCCACCTGATCTCACCCATCACCCCCCAGCTCCTTACTGACTCCCCCCACCACACCCACCTGATCTCACCCATCACCCCCCAGCTCCTTACTGACTCCCCCCACCACACCCACCTGATCTCACCCATCACCTCCCAGCTCCTTACTGACTCTCCCCACCACACCCTCCTGATCTCACCCATCACCCCCCAGCTCCTTACTGACTCTCCCCACCACACCCACCTGATCTCACCCATCACCTCCCAGCTCCTTACTGACTCCCCCCACCACACCCACCTGATCTCACCCATCACCTCCCAGCTCCTTACTGACTCCCCACCCACCACACCCACCTGATCTCACCCATCACCTCCCAGCTCCTTACTGACTCCCCCCACCACACCCACCTGATCTCACCCATCACCCCCCAGCTCCTTACTGACTCTCTCCCCATCACACCCACCTGATCTCACCCATTACCCCCCAGCTCCTTACTGACTCCCCCCACCACACCCACCTGATCTCACCCATCACCTCCCAGCTCCTTACTGACTCTCCCCACCACACCCACCTGATCTCACCCATCACCCCCCAGCTCCTTACTGACTCCCCCCATCACACCCACCTGATCTCACCCATCACCCCCCAGCTCCTTACTGACTCCCCATATCACACCCACCTGATCTCACCCATCACCCCCCAGCTCCTTACTGACACTTTCCACCACCACACCCACCTGATCTCACCCATCACCCCCAGCTCCTTACTGACTCCCCCCACCACACCCACCTGATCTCACCCATCACCCCCAGCTCCTTACAGACACTTTCCACCACCACACCCACCTGATCTCACCCATCACCCCCCAGCTCCTTACTGACTCCCCCCACCACACCCACCTGATCTCACCCATCACCCCCCAGCTCCTTACTGACTCCCCCCCACCACACCCACCTGATCTCACCCATCACCCCCCAGCTCCTTACTGACTCTCTCCACCACACCCACCTGATCTCACCCATCACCCCCCAGCTCCTTACTGACTCCCCCCCACCACACCCACCTGATCTCACCCATCACCCCCCAGCTCCTTACTGACTCTCTCCACCACACCCACCTGATCTCACCCATCACCCCCCAGCTCCTTACTGACTCCCCACCACACCCACCTGATCTCACCCATCACCCCCCAGATCCTTACTGACTCTCCCCACCACACCCACCTGATCTCACCCATCACCTCCCAGCTCCTTACTGACTCTCTCTCCCCACCACACCCACCTGATCTCACCCATCACCTCCCAGCTCCTTACTGACTCTCCCCACCACACCCACCTGATCTCACCCATCACCCCCCAGCTCCTTACTGACTCTCCCCCCACCACACCCACCTGATCTCACCCATCACCCCCTAGCTCCTTACTGACTCTCTCTCCCCACCACACCCACCTGATCTCACCCATCACCTCCCAGCTCCTTACTGACTCTCCCCACCACACCCACCTGATCTCACCCATCACCCCCCAGCTCCTTACTGACTCTCCCCCCACCACACCCACCTGATCTCACCCATCACCCCCCAGCTCCTTACTGACTCTCCCACCACCACACCCACCTGATCTCACCCATCACCTCCCAGCTCCTTACTGACTCTCCCCCCACCACAGCTACCTGATCTCACCTATCACCCCCCAGCTCCTTACTGACTCCCCCCACCACACCCACCTGATCTCACCCATCACCTCCCAGCTCCTTACTGACTCTCTCCCCACCACACCCACCTGATCTCACCCATCACCCCCCAGCTCCTTACTGACTCCCCCCACCACACCCACCTGATCTCACCCATCACCCCCCTGCTCCTTACTGACTCTCTCCCCACCACACCCACCAGATCTCACCCATCACCTCCCAGCTCCTTACTGACTCTCTCCCCACCACAGCCACCTGATCTCACCCATCACCTCCCAGCTCCTTACTGACTCTCTCCCCACCACACCCACCAGATCTCACCCATCACCTCCCAGCTCCTTACTGACTCTCTCCCCACCACACCCACCTGATCTCACCCATCACCTCCCAGCTCCTTACTGACTCTCTCCCCACCACAGCCACCTGATCTCATCCATCACCCCCCAGCTCCTTACTGACTCTTCCCCCACACCACAGCCACCTGATCTCACCTATCACCTCCCAGCTTTTACCTTTTCCCCTCCCTGCACGTTCTGGCATCTTACCCCTTCCTTTCCTGTCCTGATGTACGGTCTTGCCCCAAAACGTGACTGCCTGATCTGCTGATTCCCTCCAGCATCTTGTGTGTTGAGTAGTAACAGTACAGTTGGACTATGTTATGCCTTAACTGTGAATGCAAAAATGAAAACGCATTCCAGTTTATTCTTGCAATTGTTTTATTTTACAACAAGGACTATAAAGCATAGGAGCAGAATTAGGCTTTTCAGCTCGTCCACTCTGGAAGTCCAACATAGCTGATTTACTATCCCTCTCTACCCCATTCTCCTGCCTTCTCTACGTAACCTTTGATGCCCTGTCTAATCAATAACTTAGTCTTTTGGAAGTATTAAATTGCATCTCTTTATGTTATCTAAGCTGAAATTCATTTCCCATTCCTCAGACCACCTCCCATACTGATTAAGCCTATACTCATTGTGGATTGGAAGAATGAGAAGAAATCTCATTATTGGAAGACCTAGATAGAGTGGGCATGGAGAAGATGCTTCCTATAGTGGGGGAGTCTAGGACATCCCTTTGGAACAGAGATGAGAAGGAGCTGACTTCAGCCAGAGAGTGGCTAATCTGTGGAATTCATTGCCACTGATGACTCTAGAGGCCAAGTCATTGGGTATATTTAAAGAGGAGGTTGATGGGTTCTTGATTAGTAAATATGTTTATGGTTATGGGGAGAAGGCAGGAGAATGGCATTAGGAGGGATAATAAATCAGATGGAATGGCAGAGCAGACTTGATGGGCCTAATGGCCTAATTCTGCTCCTGTGTTTACAATTTCTTAACAACTCATTGTAACCTGTAATGAACCGACTCCTAGTTCTAGTATCATTAGTTAACTAGCTAATCATAGCTTCTAAACACATTTACCTCATTAATATAAGTAATGAATAACAGAGGTACTAACACTGACCCCTGGGCACCTCATGTGTCAGTGACCTCCAGATGGAGATTCAACCTTCAACTATTCACCCTCCGCTTCCTATCATCGAGCCAATTCTGAATGTACCTTGCTAGTTTCCCCTGAATCCCTTGTAGATCTCCCCATTGGATCCTACTGCCAGCTGTTTTGCAAAAGACTATTGATATTTAACATTCAAAGTTCAAGTAAATTGATTATCAAAGAACATGTATGTCATCATATACAACCTTCAGATTTATTTTCTCACAGGCATTCACAGTAAATACAAAGAAACATGATTGGATCGATGATAAACTGCACACAAATTGGATAAGCAACCAATTGCAAAGGACAGCAAATTGCAAATACAAAAAGAAACAAAAAGAATATTAATAATAAAATGTATAAGGAATAAAAATCTGAGACATGAGATGAAGAGTCCTTGAAAGTGAGTCCATAGGCTGTGGGAGCAGTTCAGTGGTGGGGTGAGTGAAGTTATCCCCTCTGGTTCAAGTGATGCTGACAGTGCTCCTTAGTCAATAATCAAATGTTCCTTGATGTCTTCATCCTAGCTTTCACCTTTGCTTTGATCTTCATGTCTTGTGTTCATGTCCAGGTCAAAGTTGTGAAGAATTTTTAGTGGATCTCAAATCAAGCAAGCATTTGGTGAGTTACTCTCTCTTTCTGGGATTAATGATCATGTTGTAGCAGAGACCATGATTTTTTTGGATGAGTTGAAGTTATACTCATGACAAACTAAAGAATATTTGCCATTGTGAATTATTGACAGAGTCGTGTTGGGGCAAATTGTCCAGCGAATGGTTATCTGCAGCATGCAGACAGTCAACCTTAAACACGAGATGCTGGAGAGTATGAGGAACACATGCACAAACTGCTAGAGGATCTCAGCAGGTCAGGCAGCATCCTGGGAGGATAACAAACAGGTGATGCTTTGGGCCAAGATCCTTTATCAGGACTGGAAAGGAAGGAGGCAGAAGGTGGGGGGAGAGGGGAAGGGAGTGACGAATTAAGAGGCTGGGAAGTGATTAGCAGAAGAGGTAAAGGGCTGAAAATGAAGGGGTCTGATCAGAGAGGACAGTAGACCACGGGAGAAGGGGTTTGAAAGTTCTGTAAATATTTCCTTTGCAGGTCCAATGGGAGGTGATGGATAGGTGAGGAGAAGAGAAGGAGTAAGAGAGAAGGTGCAATTTGGAATGGACAAAGAGGAAGGGGGAGAGGGAGAAACCACTGGAGTCAGAGAAACTGATGCTCATGTCATCAGGTTGAAAGCCACCTAGATGGAAAATGAGGTATTGCTCCTCCAACCTCAGATTGACCTCATCATGGCAGTAAAGGGGGCCTTGACCAGTATATTGGAATGGGAATGGGACGTTGAATTGAAATACCAGATCCCACATTCGTGGTGGACAGAGTGAAGGTGCTCGACAAAGCCATTCTCCGATCATTGCCATCTAATTACAATTATACCCCTTTCCCCTGCCCCTTGCTTTGTCAGAAGTTATACCTATGGCATTAGGGGTATGGAACTGAAGTAGCTGGTGGAGTTAAAATAGGTTATACGTGAATGTGGGTGCCACAGTAGCATAGTGGTTAGTGTGATGCTATTACATTTTGGGCTTCAGAGTTAGGAGTTGTATTCCAATGCTGTCTGTAAGGCATTACTATGTCCTCCTGGTGAATGAATGGGTTTCCTCCAGGTGCTCCTGTATTCTCCTGCAGTCCAAAGACATACGGAATAGTAAGTTAATTGGTCATTGTAAATTGTCCTGTGATTTGGCAGTTTAAATAGGTAGGTTGTCGGGGGCTAGGATCACTGGGCTGGTAGGGCCTGTTCCTGTGCTGTATCTCTAAATAAATAAATAAAACCAGGTGGGAGGGAGTTCACCGAAGAGCTCGAGTGGTTTGTCCCTCATCCTCTCTGCCAGCACTGGCTTCGTGAGATTGGTGAGTGACAATGCCACAATGGCTGTTATAATGTCCAGAGTCTGCTCACTCCATTATGCCTGCCTGCTGTTTGAAACCACTGTAAACACTTCCTTTCCAGGTTCAAAGTTCAAAGTACATTCATTATCAGAGTGCCACATATGTATGTCACCATATACTACCCTAAGATTCATTTTCTTTTGGACGTGCAGAATAAACAAAGAAATACTGCCCAATAGAATCTGTGAGGTGGCACCACAGCACCGTGGTCAGCACAACACTAAAACAGCATCAGTGACCTGGGTTCAGTTCCCACTGCTCTCTGTATGTTCTCCCTGTGACCACGTGGGTTTCTCGAGTCTCCTCCCAGACTGCACAGACATACACATTAGTAGGTTAATTTTTCACACGGCTGTAATTGGGTGGCGCAAGGGCCTGTTACCGTGCTGTATCTCAAACAAAGACTGCAATAATCAACGTGCAAAAGGCGGCAAACAGAATAAATTTAAAAAACAAGTACTGTAAATAAATAAATAATACCAAGAACATGAGTTGTTGATAGTGAGTTCACCGATTGTAGAATCAGTTCAGTGTTGAGTTGGGGGAAGTTATCCCCTCTGGTTCAAGAGCCCAATGATGAGGGGTAATAACTGTTCCTGAACCTGGTGGTGTGGGTCCTGAGGCTCCTGTACCTCCTTCCTGATGGCATCAATGAGAAGAGAGTATGGCCTGGATGGTGGGGGTCCCTGATGATGGAGGCTGCTTTCCTGTGATAGCGCTCCATGTAGCTGTGCTCAGTGGTGAGGACGACTTTACCTGTGGCGGGCTGGACTGTATCCACCACCTTTTGTAGACTTTTCCATTCCTGGGCATTGGTGTTTCTATACCAGGCCATGTCGCAGTCAGTCAGAATACTCTCTAATGTTTATCTATAAAAGTTTGTTCAAGTTTTAGGTGACATGCCAACTTCTGAGAATGTAGAGGCGATGTTGTGTCTTATAAAGCCTCAGCATTACATCATTGTTTTTATATTCTAGTCATCTTGACCACATCTTGGTGTGCTATTTATTTCATTTCTTATTCTTGTGTGTTTCTCACCTAGAATGTCAATTTTCGGCTGTATCACTGCCAGCTTCCCTGTCCGTGCATCCTACTCACCACTGCATTTTCATCTCCTGCTCCTTCCATTCACCTGAGTTCCTGAACTGCTCTTCATGTCCTTGCCGAATGTGCAGAGGGTTCATACCTCACCCCTGAACTCACTGATCTGCACTATCTCCATCATTAAGGACCCCCACCACCCAGGACATGCTCTCTTCTCATTGCTACCATATTGAAAGAGATACAGGAGCCTGAAGACATGAGCTCAGTGTTTCAGGAATGGCTTCTTCCCTTTCACCATCAGATTTCTGAATGTTCCCATGAACATTTCCTCAGTTTTTTGTTTTCTTTTTACATACTTAATGTAACATTTTATATATATTTCTTATTGTAATTTATAGCTTTTTTATTATTATGTACTGCAATGTACTGCCACAAACCACAGATTTTGTGACATATGTCAGTGATATTAAGCTTAATGTTGATTCTGATTCTGACAAGTTACTTGAATTTAAAGTGTTCACTGTTTTTGGTCTCCTCTGTGTCCATAACTCCCCCTATCACTGCAACCTCTCACTCCAATTCTGCCCCAGTGCACCCTCCAATCCTTCACCCCTCCACTGTGGCTTTCCCATCAGCTTTCAGGACGCAAAACACTGGAATTCGTGGCCAGACGTCTCTTTCATTCCATGTCATTTATGTTGCAGTGTGAACCCCTTCCTTTTAATGTCACCTGTCCAACTGTCATCCAACTTGGCTTCTAGAACACAGAACATCGAATAGTAGAGCCCGGGAGCAGGCCATTCGGCCCATAATGCTGTGCTGAACCAATTACATTAGTAATCAAATGGCCATCTGAACTAAACTCTTCTGTCTGCCCAGTGTTCACATGCTTCCATTGTCCTCACATTCAGGTGACTGTCTGCACATCTCTGTTTCTGGTTAGGCTCTTGTCAAGTGTACGACGATAAACGCATTATAAATCTGATGCCGAACGCAATATATTTTTCCCAGGGCAGCTCAAGGGGACATAGTTTCAAGGTGATTGGAGGAAAGAATAGCAGGGATGTCAGAGGTAGGTTTTTTACACCGAGAGTGGCGAGTGTGTGGAACATGCCAACAGGGGTGGTGGTAGAAGCAGATAGATTACAGACTTTGAAGGGACTCTTGGATAGGTACATGGATGATAGAAAAATAGAGGGTTATGCAGGAGGGAAGGGTTAGATTGATCTTGGAGTAGGTTAAAAGGTTGGCACAGCATCATGGGTCAAATTTTTAAATTTATTTTTATTTTTAGTTAGAGATACTGTGCAGAACAGGCCCTTCTGGCACTCCCAGCTACACCGCCAGGCAACCACCTATTTAACCCTGACCTAATCACAGGACAATTTACAATGACCAATTAACCTGCAAAATCGTACATCTTTGGACTGTGGGAGGAAACCCATGTACACACAGGGAGATTGTACACATTTTCTTACAAAGGATGCTGGAATTGAACTCTGAACTACGACACCCCGAGCTTACTATGTTCCTTTTTTCTACGAAACCGCAATCTTCATTTTTAAAGTAAATGCAATAAATACACATTTAATAATAAACACTTTTATGTTTCGATATAATGTGGTTCTGAACTCTGTGGACACTTGGATTACATTTGGGCCCATAGCCTTGTTCTTGTTTCTGACACAGCTCCTCACTCAACAACTTGGACCAGACTAAAGAGATGGTAATTTAACTTTAGGAAGATGCAAGCTGACCACTACTCACTACATACGCAGATCCTCTGTGGAGAGAGTCAGGAACACCAAGTTTCTGGGAATGCCAATAATGGAAAATCTCACTTGGTCCCTCAACACCATCTCTTTGGTTAAAAAAAAGCACAGTGGAGTCTCCACTTCCTGAGGAGATTGAGGGAAGTGAAGCTGCCCCCATGCATTCCAGCCAGTTTCTACAGGAGCATCTTCGAGAACATCCTCACCAGCTGCATCACCATCTGGTACCAGAATTGCAGAGCAGCTGATCACAAATCCATACAAGAGGTTTCGAGGACTGCTGAGACGATCATCGGGGTCTCTCTTCCGCTCATTGGCGATATCTTTCAGAAAGCTGCATACACAGAGACCTGAGCATTGTCAGTGATCTGTCCCATCATCCAACAATCTCTTTGCTCCCGTACCATCATAGCATTAAGACAAGAACTATGAGAATAGCTTGAGTGAACTCGGCCTTTTCTCCTTGGAGCGATGGAGGATGAGAGGTGACCTGATAGAGGAGTACAATATAATGAGAGGCATTGGTTGTGTGGATAGTCAGAGGCTTTTCCCCAGGGCTGAAATGGCTAGCATGTGACAGCACAGTTTTAAGGTGCTTGGAAGTAGGTACAGAGGAGATGCCAGGGGCAAGTTTTTTACACAGAGAGTGGTGAGTGCGTGGAATGGGCTTCCAGCGGCGGTGGTGGAAGTGGAAACAATAGGGTCTTTTAAGAGACTCCTGGATGGATACATGGAGCTCAGACAAATAGAGGGCTATGGGTAAGCCTCGGTCGTTCTAAGGTAAGGACATGTTTGGCACAGCTTTGTGGGCCGAAGGGCCTGTATTGTGCTGTAGGTTTTCTATGTTTCTATGTTCTAATTACAAAGAAGGCATTACTGGCTGTACTTCAATAGGAGTACGTCACCAAAGACTTGCAAATTTCTACAGATGGACTGTGGAGAGCATTCTAACTGGCTGCATCACTGCCCGGTTTCCAATCACTGCACAGGATCGGAAAAAGCTGAACAAAGTTGCCAACTCAGCAGCTCCATCATGGGCACAAGCCTCCCCAGCATCGAGGACATCTCAGCAGCTCCATCATGGGCACAAGCCTCCCCAGCATCGAGGACATCTCAGCAGCTCCATCATGGGCACAAGCCTCCCCAGCATCGAGGACATCTCAGCAGCTCCATCATGGGCACAAGCCTCCCCAGCATCGAGGACATTTCAGCAGCTCCATCATGGGCACAAGCCTCCCCAGCATCGAGGACATTTCAGCAGCTCCATCATGGGCACAAGCCTCCCCAGCATCGAGGACATCTCAGCAGCTCCATCGTGGGCACAAGCCTCCCCAGCATCGAGGACATCTCAGCAGCTCCATCATGGGCACAAGCCTCCCCAGCATCGAGGACATCTCAGCAGCTCCATCATGGGCACAAGCCTCCCCAGCATCGAGGACATCTCAGCAGCTCCATCATGGGCACAAGCCTCCCCAGCATCGAGGACATCTCAGCAGCTCCATCATGGGCACAAGCCTCCCCAGCATCGAGGACATCTCAGCAGCTCCATCATGGGCACAAGCCTCCCCAGCATCGAGGACATCTCAGCAGCTCCATCATGGGCACAAGCCTCCCCAGCATCGAGGACATCTCAGCAGCTCCATCATGGGCACAAGCCTCCCCAGCATCGAGGACATCTCAGCAGCTCCATCATGGGCACAAGCCTCCCCAGCATCGAGGACATCTCAGCAGCTCCATTATGGGCACAAGCCTCCCCAGCATCGAGGACATCCTCAAAAGGTGATGCCTCAAAAAGGCGGTCTTCATCATTAAGAGCTTCCCACCACACAGGACATGCCCTCTTCTCATTGCTACCATCAGGGAGGAGGTACTGCAGACAAACACTCAATGTTTTGGGAACGGCTTCTTCTCCTCTGCCATCAGATTTCTGAATGGACAATGAACCCATGAACATTATTTGCTCTCTCTTATCTTTTTACTAATTAAAATTAATTTATCTTTTTATATATATTTCTAATTGTAATTTATAATTTATAGTAATTTGTATTGCACTGCACTGCTGCAGCAAAACAACAGATTTCACAATGTATGTCAGTGATATTAAAGGTTTAAGATGACACTGGTGAAGCCCAGTGACTACACACTGGCTGCAAACAAAACAAAGAATTAGAGTAAATACTTTATTAACAACATTAATTCTGGTAAAATTTATTGTAAATGTTCACAGCGAACAAAGGCGAGGCGGATAGGAGGGTTGAAGTGAATGATGGCGAGGCTCAGTCACGGGCCGAAGTGAGCAGGTGTGAGGCAAAGTCAATCCATGGCTGAGGCAGATTCGTGGCATGCAGGGGCAAAACAAAGTCAGGGCGAAAGGGACTGATGCTGAATTGAGGCCTATCTACCCGAATCGAGAGTGAGGAAAGTCCAAGGGTTGATTGATTTGGAAAGGTTGGGTATGGGTGAAAACGTGGTGGCGGTGTCTGGGCCCTGAGCATACTGAAGTGACAGAGCCCGCGTCCTAGAGCAAGGAACAACCTGATGACTGGATGATATAAATGATGGGCCAGATGGATTGAAACGACAGGATATCGGGACAAGAGGCAAGGGTCAAGATAGCTCTGCTTGCTAATCTGCAATGTTTGCTTGGCCCTGTGCTGAACTGAGGCAGAGGCTGTGGCCTGCTCCATCTGCTCTGGGCTCTGTGTCTGAGGGCTCCACAATGTTTACTCAGCCTGGCACTGAACCGAGGCAGAGGCTGTGGCCTGCTCCATCTGCACTGGGCTCTGTGTCTGAGGGCTCCACGATGTTTACTCAGCCTGGCACTGAACCGAGGCAGAGGCTGTGGCCTGCTCCATCTGCACTGGGCTCTGTGTCTGAGGGCTCCACGATGTTTACTCAGTCTTGTGCTGAACCGAGGCAGAGCCTGTGGCCTGCTCCAGCTGTTCTGGGCTCTGTGTCTGGGTCTGAGCCTGTGGCCTGCTCCAGCTGTTCTGGGCTCTGTGTCTGGGTCTGAGGCTGTGGCCTGCTCCAGCTGTTCTGGGCTCTGTGTCTGGGTCTGAGCCTGTGGTCTGCTCCAGCTGTTCTGGGCTCCGTGTCTGGGTCTGAGCCTGTGGCCTGCTCCAGCTGTTCTGGGCTCCGTGTCTGGGTCTGAGGCTGTGGCCTGCTCCAGCTGTTCTGGACTCCGTGTCTGGGTCTGAGCCTGTGGCCTGCTCCGGCTGCTCCAGGCTCTGTGTCTGAGGGCTCCACAACGTTTACTCTGTCCTGAGCTGAACCGACGCAGAGCCTGTGGCCTGCTCTGTGCTTCATGTCTGAGGACTCATTTTCATTCTGAATGCTATTTGCTTACTTTTACTGTCTGCACGATCTGTTTTTGTTTTCTGTTTGTATCAAATCTACTCTCAATCTTCTACTTTCCAAGGAATAAAGTCCTAACCTATTCAATCTTCCTCTATAACCCAAGTTCTCCAGACTTGACAACATCCTTGTAAATTTACTTTGCACTCTTTCAACCTTATTTACATTTTTCCTGTGTAGTTAGGTGACCAAAATTGCACACAATACTCCAAATTAGACCTCAAAAATATCATATACAACTTCAACATAACATCCCATTTCCTGTATTCAATTAGAAACATAGAAACATAGAAAACCCACAGCACAATACAGGCCTTTCGGCCCACAATGCTGTGCCGAACATGCATTTACTTTAGACATTACCTAGGGTTACCCATAGCCCTCTATTTTTCTAAGCTCCATGTACCTGTCCAGGAGTCTCTTAAAAGACCCAAACACGAAGATATCTGCAGATGCTGGAAAAGACCCTGTCGTATCTGTCTCCACCACCGTTGCTGGCAGCCTATTTTATGCACTTACCACTCTCTGCGTAAAAATCTTACCCCTAATGTTTCCTCTGTACCTACTTCCAAGCACCATAAAGCTGTGCCCTCTCGTATTAGCCATTTTAGCCCTGGAAAAAGGCCTCTGACTATCCACACGATCAATGCCCCTCATCCTCTATCAGGTCACCGCTCATCCTCTGCCTCTCCAAGGAGAAAAGGCTGTGTTCACTGAACCTTTGATTTATGAAGGCCAATGTGCCAAATCTTACTTTAAGGTCCTATCTACCCGTCTTCCCAGATCTCTGTCTTCTACCGCACTCCTCAGAGCCCTACCAGAGTGAAACACTTCATACTTGTCTGCATTCAATTCCATCTTCCACTTTTCAGCTAATTTTTCCAGCTGATGCAGATCCCTCTGCAAGCCATGCTAGTCTTCCTCACTGTTCACTACACCCCCTAATCTTAGTGTCATCTGCAAATTTGCTGATCCAGTTAACCACATTATCATCCAGATCATTGATATTGATGACAAACAACAAAGGACCAATCTCCATGGCACTCCAATAGTCATAGGCCTCCAGTTGCCTCTCTAGGCAACCATTTACTATACTCACTGGCTTCTCCCAGAAAGCCCATGTCTAATCCAATTTACTACCTCATCCTGCACGTCGAGTGACTGAAACTTCTTGACCAACCTCCCATGCGGGATCTTGTCAAATGCCTTGCTAAAGTCCATGTAGACAACATCCACTGCCTTGTCTTCATCCACTTTGCTGGTAACTTCCTCGAAAAACTCCATAAGATAGGCCAGAGATGACCTACCACACACAAAGCTATGCTGGCTATCCTTAATGAGTCCATGGCTATCCAAATACTTGTAAGTCCAGTCCCTGACAATGTCTTCCAATAACTTTCCCATCGCTGATGTCAAACTCACTGGCCGATAAATTCCTGGTTTCTTTTTAAAGCCTTTCTTAAACAGCGGAACAATTTTGGCTATCCTCCAATCCTCTGGTACCTCACCTGTCACTAAGGATGATTTGAGTATCTCTGCTGGGATCCCTATGATGAAATCAGCCATGATTGAATATCGGAACAGAGTCGAGGGGCTGAATGACCTAATTCTACTCATTTGTCTTAAGGCCTCATGGAATTTTAACTTGGATGGTGTAATACACATTATTTATTGATGTTTGTGGACATATGTGCAGTTAAAATTAGATCAGTGTCATCAGGAAGCAGTGCTTCTGACTGACCTATTTCTGTTTCTCTCTCTTTTGCTGTCTGAGGATTATCCAGGGACCTCTCTGATACTGATTGTGTGTATTCATACTGGTTACTGGGCGAGGTTGCAGTTGTCCGTGTTTATGAGGTCTCACTTCCTAACTATTTGAGGATCTCGGCCTGAAACACTGATTACTCATACATTTCTGTAGATGCTGCCTGATCTGGAGAGTTCCTCCAGCATTTTGTGTGTGTTACTCTGGATTTCCAGCATCTGCAGAATCACTTGTGTTTAGGAAGAACAGTGGCCAGTTTGAAGAGAGCATTTTCCCTCAAATAGCAATGGGACAATCAACTTAGTGACTTCATTTGAAGAGTAGACTAAATTTGTCTCAGGGGTTGGTGGCCAGCTTTCACGCTCAGCGTGGGGCAGTCATGGGCTTCATTGGAAGTGTCATTGGCACGGTAGTGTAGCAATTAGCACAACCCTTTGCAGCTGCTGATTGTAAGGAGTTGTACATTCTCCCTGTGTCTCTGGGTGCTCTGGTGAGCTGTGGGCATGCTCTGTCGGCACCAGACACGTGCGGGCTGCCCCCAGCATAATTTCCTGCTTAGCCCCAATGAAGGTCACATGAAGCCATGGGAGCAGGAGGTAGATGGTTGTATGTGACTACTGATGCCAGAGAGACAATTTCTGGAGATTATTGACAGTGGCTGGGGCCCCAGAAGAAGGCAATGGTGGAACATTTCTGTAGAAAAATTTGCCAGGAACAGTCATGGTCATGAAAAGACCACGACCTCCCACATCATATGATGAGCATGAAGGAGAATGATGATTAACATCACAAGGTGCATGGGTGAAAATGCAGGTGGGTGTGTGAGGGAAGGGTTCGATTGATCTCAGAGTAGGTCAGCACCATGTAGTGGGCTGATAGGGCCTGTACTCTGTTTTGCAAACCGTTTGGTTTAACTGCTCTCCGTCGGTGTTAACGGGGTGGAGAGGGAGAATAAGTTAGCTATGATGGAATGACAGAGCAGATTTGATCGGCCAGATGGACTAATTCTGCTCCTGTGTCTAATGGTCATTTGGCCTTACTGTGTGGATGGGAGGTGGATGCAAGAGAGCTGTGAAGCTGTGAGTTGAAAATAGGTTTTGAGGGCTTTGCAGCCAGGTTGAGGGAGTGATGTCAGGCATGCTAGTTATTAATAGACAAGTGCTGATGTTGTTTCTGGAGATTCTACCCAGTTAATTAGTTCTTACAGTCCCACAGAACCTATGGATTGGTTCCGATCGTAAACCTTCCTGCTTTGTGCTCTCAGTCGTGAAGAAAAATGTACTGATGATTCAACTCTGAATTAAAAACAGTAAATGAAGGACGCACATGAAAGTGTGGACACCAGTGAACTGCGAAGTGATTCACTTTAGAAGGTTGAATTTGAAGGGCGAATGCAAGGTTAATGGCAGGGTTCTTGTCAGTGTGGAGGGACCAGAGGAATCTTCAGGTGCAAGTCTACAAATCCCTCAAAGGCACCACACAAGTTCATAAGGTGGTTCAGAAGGCATATGGTGTGCTGGCCTTCATTAGTCTAGGAGTTAAGTTCGAGAGCTGCAAGGTAATGTTGTAGCTCTATGTAACTGGTTTGACCGCAGTTGGGAGTATTGTGTTCATTTCTGGTTGCCTTATTATAGGAAAGATGTGGAAGCTTTAGATAGGGTGTGGAGGAGATTGACCAGGATGTTGTCTGGAGTACAGGGCATGGCTTATGAGGATAGGCTGAGCTAGCTAGGGCTGTTCTTTTTGGAACAAAGGAGGATGCGAGCTGACTTGATAAGAGGCATAGATTGGATGGACACCCAGAGGCTTTTTTTTTCCCATGGCATAAATGGATAATAGGAGAGGACATCATTTCAAAGTAATTGGAGGAATGTAAAAGGGGCACGAGAGAGATATTTTGTTACACATCGAGTGGTTGGTGTGTGAAGAAACAAACAAGCAAAGGTGCAGTGCTGAGACTCATTGGCGAGACCTCACTTGGAGTATTGTGACCCTAATCTAAGGAAGGATCTGCTAACAGTGAAGAGGATTCAGAGGAGGTTCACAAGAATGACCCCAGGAATGAAAGGGTTATCATATGAGCAACTATAGTTTGCTCTGGGCCCGTACTTGCTGGAATTTAGAAGAATGAGGGGAGAATCTCATTGAAACATATTGGATGTTGAAAGGCCTAGATAGGGTGGATGTGGAGAGGTTGTTTTCTGGAGTGGGAGAGGCTAGGACCAGAGAGTACAGGAGAGTGGGAGAGTATAGACAGATGTCTATTTAGAACGGAGATGAGAAGGAATTTCTTTAACCAAAAGGTTAATGCTTCAGAGTCCAATGAAGTGCTTGCCTCTCTTTCCACAGGTGCTGCCTGACCTGTCATTTTTCCCCCAGTCTTCTCTCAAATCAGACATTTCTCTTTCCTGTTTTTTATTTCCATACATTGTGTCGAGATACCTCACCTGCTGTGATTTCCATACGTTGTGTCATCTCAGCTGCTGTGATTTCCATACGTTGTGTCGAGATATCTCAGCTGCTGTGATTTCCATACGTTGTGTCGAGATACCTCACCTGCTGTGGTTTCCATACGTTGTGTCGAGATACCTCACCTGCTGTGATTTCCATACGTTGTGTCGAGATACCTCACCTGCTGTGATTTCCATACGTTGTGTCGAGATACCTCACCTGCTGTGATTTCCATACGTTGTGTCGAGATATCTCACCTGCTGTGATTTCCATACGTTGTGTATATCTCACCTGCTGTGATTTCCATACGTTGTGTCGAGATATCTCACCTGCTGTGATTTCCATATGTTGTGTCGAGATACCTCACCTGCTGTGATTTCCATACGTTGTGTTGAGATATCTCTGCTGCTGTGGTTTCCTCAAGCTTGCACCTACAGTGTAACCCCACACTCTTATCGCTCTCCCCACCCCTCGGCAGCAGGGAAGGGTAGGTGCTAGGGCTGATGCTTCTGTTCAAAAATAAGTAATTTTGATTTATTTTATTTAGAGGTTCACCATGACACCAGGCCCTTCAGGACCAAAGAGCCAGCACCACCCAATTACATTCATGTGACCAATTAACTTACTAATCCATAGATCATAGAGTCATGGAACACGACGGTAATGAAACAAACCCTTCAGCCCATTGACAGTGCTGAACCATTATTCTTCCTAGTTCTAATGACTTGCACCAAGACCATAACCCAGACACGTACCTATCCAAACTTCTCTTAAATGTTGAAATCGCATCCTGATCCATCACTTCTACTGGCAGCCCGTGCCACACGCCCACCACTTTCTCAGTGAAGAAGATCTCCCTCGTGTTCCCCTCAAACACTTCAACTTTCACCCTTGGCCCTTTGGGCAGGTGGGAGGAAACTGGAGCTCCCGGAGGAAACCCATGTGGTGATGGAGAGAACTCCTTACAGTCGCGGCAGAAGTTAAATGTAGTAGTGTTCCACTAACCGCTATGACTCAATGCCACCCATGAAATGAAGAGCAACACACACACAATGCTGAAGGAGCTCAGCAGGCCAGGCAGCGGCCATGAATAGAAGTCAGCAGTTGATGTTTTAGGCTGAGACCCTTTATCTTGGCCCAAAATCTTGACTATTCATTTCCCACAATAGACTTTGGGAATTTCTAAGGTCTGAAACAATTTAAATACATCAAAAGACTTTGTTTTGATGCTGTTGGTATTGAGAACCTGTTGTTCATTCTAACTGATGTATGTAGACAGAATGGGAGCTCGCACACCCTGACTACCGACTTGGTACAGAGAGCCCATGGGCAATATGCAGTCTCTTACAAATGGGATTGGAATCCCTCAGTGAACACAACAAAATTCTGAGCCACAACAGAGTCGTCCCAAGAGCAGGGAGTGATGTGAATCCTTTAACACACACATACTCACACGGAAAATGCACATCGTGTGTCCTCAGGAGATACAATATACTGAGATGTAATTCAAAGACACACACAATCACAAATATTTATTTTGTAATACCGTGAGGAGTAGGCCCCTTGAGTCATGCCGCCCCAGCAAGCCTGACAACCCCAATTTAACCCTAACCTAATCACAGGACAAAACTGTGCCAGACAAACAGTGCTCCAACTAAGACCTCAACAGTGGAGCTGGCCAAAGGTGATGACACATCATCACAGCAGTGAAGGTGGAGGAAGGCTGCGGCAGGGAGGGGTCCCCAGTCATCCTACACTCCATGCCACTGGACCCTGACCCCGATCTGTCAGGGTCAATGTAGTGGCTGCCTGGACACCAGCCTCCCCACAAAATCACACACAGACATTCTCTATTAAAGAAATCCACCCTAGCGGCCCATTATGTGGATCCCGGATTGTCATCCACATCGTGAGACAACCCCCGAGGAGAACATCATACTCGATACTTGACTACTTCAGATATCGAGTAGTGCTTATCTTCCTGAGTATTGAATATTGAACTGATAGCATCGTGAGCAGTTTGTGCCCATTATATAAGCAATGATGTGCTGGCATTGGAGAGGGTCTAGAGAATGATTCTGGGAATGGCAGGGTTAATGTATGAGGAGCATTTGACGTCTCTGGACCTGTACTCGCTGGAGTCTAGAAGAATGGGGGGTGAGGGTGGATCTCACTGAAACCTATCAAATATTGAAAGGCTAGATAGAGTGAATGTGGGGAGTCTAAGACTAAAGGACACAGCCTCAGAACAGAGGGACGTCCATTTAGGAAAAAGAGGAGGAGGAATTTCTTTAGCCAGAGAGAGTGGTGAATCTGGAGTTCATTGCCACAGATGGCTGTGAAGGCCAATTCATTGGGTATAATTAAAGCCGAGCTTGATATGTTCACTCGGACTTTGGTTCTCTGCGGGAATGGGACCCACTCTGGGCCTCACAACTGGCCGCTTTTTGAGATCCCAAGGATGCAGCCCGGAAGACTAGTGTGCCGGATTTTCGTGGCTCTGGAGGCGGGTTGATTCAAGGCATTGCGGGAGAACATGGAACATCAGGAGCAGTGGGTTAGCTGCTGTGGGCTATGTGTCCAGGGACCTGAGCTCTCTCGTTATGTCTCCCCTCTCGCTGTGAAACGGGGACACATTTTTTTCCCTATTAGAGAAAGAGAGAGCCTGTGGTATGTTGAATTACTGGGTGAACGAGTAGTCTTTGAGGTGCTGCAAGTCTGTGTCTTTATTGATGCTTTGTTCCTCGGTGGGGGGGGGGGCTGCTGCTTTTTTGCTGGTGGGTGCATTTCCTTGCTTTTGCTTGTCTGTGGGAGTAGTGGAACTGGGGGGAGGCTTTGGGGTTCTAATAGTTAACTGTCTTTCATTCTTTGGGGCACTCCTCCATTTTCATGGATATTTGCAAAGAAAAAGAATTTCTGAATGTCCATTGTATACGTTTCTCTGACATTAAGTGTCTCTATTGAAACCTGTATGTTCTTCATTAGTAAGGGTGTCAAAGATCATGGGTGAAATGTAGGAGAGGGATGAGAGGGATAATAAATCAGCTATGATGGAATGGCAGAGGAGACTTGATGGGCTGAATGGCCTTATTCTGCTCCCATGTCTTATGAAAACTCCTCCTTGACCTTACAGACATGGCTGACCCTACCAGGAGCTAAATGCCAGATGGTTATACACCAGCTACCTTGCTCTCGGGATCTCAGTCTGTCCACCATGACGATCTTTGGAGGAGGATAACTAGAGAGAGGTGCAAGGGGATACAGGGTCTACATTCATTGGAGTTTGTAACCCTTTACTTCCAGCAGGTTCCCTAAAGAATTTGCAGGCATGAGAAGCGGGACAAAAGACCGATATCCAAACATCTCGACCTGTCATTGTGGAGACTACCACCACAGCTACTCCACCCTATTCCAAACCACCATCCCATTGGATCGACCATGCAAGCTTTTCTCATTGGCTGGCAATCAATTTTCACACAGCAAGATGTCAGAGACACCAATAACATAGTCAGAAGAGACTCTGTTATCGGTAACACTCACAAAAAGCTGGAGGAACTCAGCAGGTCAGACAGCATCTATGGAGAAGAATAAACAGTTGACATTTCATTCTTCAGGACCTCAGCCTGAACGATTGATTCTTTATACCTTTCCATAGATATTGCCTGACCTGCTGAGTTCCTCCAGCATTTTGTGTGTGTTACTGATAACAGAGTGCCTTCTCTTCTGGAACTTTGGTTGAACGGTGAATGTTGGCAAGGCTATTTCCACAAAGGTTGGGTGAGGATGAAAGTGAAATGTTTAAGGGGAGCCTGGGGGAACAACTTCACTTTTAATGGTATTTTCCCACCTTTTTATGTCATGGAGACTTACCATTAAACGAGAGGTCTGTGGACCCCCAGTTTGGGAACCCCTGACTCAGAGAGTGCAGGAGGGTGATGCTGGTCTGTTTTCAACATTTAATGTTATATTGCAACTTATCCTGTTGACTGCATTTTTGCTCTATCATCAACCTCTCCTTGCTAGGAGTCTCATAACACATTGCCTCGGTTTGCAAACCAACTCCCACATTTTCAGCATTATTTCTCCTGTTCCCATCCCCCTGCCAAATTAGTTTAAACACATCCAAACAACTCTAGTCAATCTGCCCACAAGGGCATTGGACCCCCTCAGAATTAGGTGTAACCCATCCCTTTTGTACAGGTCATACCTTTCCCAGAAGAGATCCCAATGATCCATAAATTGGAACCCCTACACCCAGCACCAGTTCCTCTGAGATGCTATCATCTACCAAATCATCCTATTCTTACCCTCACTGGCTCAGGCTGATTACTACCCTGGAGCTCCTGTTTCTCAGCTTTCTGCCCTGCCCCCTGTACCAGTTCCTCAGCCACACATTCACCTGCCAAATCATCCTGTTCTTACCCTCACTGGCACAGGCTGTTTACTGCCCTGGAGCTCCTGTTTCTCAGCTTTCTGCTTAGCTCCCTAAAATCTCTTTTCAGGACCTCCTCACCTTGTCTCCCTATGTCATTGGTGCAAATACGTACCATGACTTCTGGCTGCTCACCCTCACCCTTGAGAATGCCATGGACAAGATCCGAGACATCCCTGATCCTGGCACCAGAGAGGCAACATACCATCCGGGTGTCTCTATCGCACCCACAGAACCTCATCTCTGTTCCTCTGACTACAGAATCTACTATCAACACTGCAGTGCTCTTCACTTCTCTGTTCTTCTAAGCCACAGCACCAGACTCAGTGCCAGAGACTTGTTCATTGTGGCTTTCCCCTGTTAGGTCAACCCCTCCATAGTATTTACAGTTGTATACTTAATATTGAGGGGAACAGGCACAGGGTGCTTTGCACTGGCTACATTTCCCTTCTTTCTCCTGACAGCCACCCAGTTACCTGTCGCCTGCAATCTAGGGTTGACTATCTCGCTGTAGTTCCTGTCTATTATCTGCTCATTCTCCCGTACGAGTTGAAGGTCGTCAAGCTGAGGCTCTAGTTCCTTAATACGTTCTCTCAGGAGCTGCAGCTGGTTCAGATGTGTTTATCTACAAGACAAAGTCTCCCTGACTTCCCACACACAGTACAAAACACAGCCCCTGTAGCCATTCTTACTGTACTAAACAGAGAGAGAGAGAGGGGGGGGAGAGAAAGAGAGAGAGAGGGGGGGGGAGAGAGAGAGAGAGGGAGAGAGAGAGAGAGAAGGGGGGAGAGAAAGAGAGAGAGAGGGGGGAGAGAGAGAAAGAGAGAGGGAGAGAGAGGGGGGAGAGAGAGAGAGAGAAAGAGAGAGAGTAACTTACAAGACAATCTGTCTCACCCAAGCCTGAAGAGACAAAGTCGCTCTAAAGACTGACACACTCCGCAGCAATGGCCACTTGCACCTAAATATTTTTATTGGCCCTTTCTAATTAATCCTTCTTGCTGCTTGGTCACTCTTCAACTCAGAGAATCTCCGCCTTTGAAACCTCAGTTGCCACCCTGATTAAAAAGTATCTGTTTTTTACGCACCCCTGGTGTGGATTGTGTAATCCAAACAGGCCCTGAACCTGGTGGTGTGAGTCCTGAAACTCCTGTACCCTTTTCCTGATGGCAGTCATAAGGAAAGAGCATGGCCTGGATGGTGGGGTCCCTGTTGAATGATGCAGCTTTCCTGCGACGACATTCGTGTAGATGTGCTCAGTAGTGAGGAGGGCTTTATCCATGATGGACTGGGACATAGCAACTAATTTTTGTAGGATTTTCCATTCAAGAGCATTGTTGTTTCAATACCAGGCTGCGATGCAGCCAGTCGATATACTCTCCATCATGCACCTATTGAAGTTTGTTAAAGTTTGAGTTGTCATGCAGAATCTTCACAAACTTTAAGGAAGTAGAGGCGCTGCCATGCTTGACTTCAGCTCTGTTTTCTTGTTCTAAGCTCATAAAAACTTGATATGCTTAGTATTAAAAAAACTCTCTGACTAGGTTTTCAAAGCTTGCAGAGAGATTTAGGCCAATTAGAAGAGTGGGCTGAATGATGGCAGATGGAGTTTAATGCTGATAAGTGTGAGGTGCTACATTTTGGTAGGAATAATCCAAATAGGACATACATTGTAAATGATAGGGCATTGAAGAATGCAGTAGAACAGAGTGATCTAGGAACAATGGTGCATAGTTCCCTGAAGGTTGAATCTCAAGTGGATAGGGTGGTGAAGGAAGCTTTTGGTATGCTGGCCTTTATAAATCAGAGCATTGAGTATAGGCATTGGGATGTAATGTTAAAATTGTACAAGGCATTGGTAAGGCCGAATTTGGAGTATCATGTACAGTTCTGGTCACCGAATTATAGGAAAGATGTCAACAAAATAGAGAGAGTACAGAGAAGATTTACCAGAATGTTACCTGGGTTTCAGCACCTAAGTTGCAGGGAAAGGCTGAACAAGTTAGGTCTTTATTCTTTGGAGCGTAGAAGGTTGAGGGGGGACTTGATAGAGGTATTTAAAATAATGAGGGGGATAGATTGAGTTGACGTGGATATGCTTTTTCCATTGAGAGTAGGGGGATTCAAACAAGAGGACATGATTTGAGAGTTAGGGGGCAAAAGTTTAGGGGTAACACGAGGGGGAATTTCTTTACTCAGAGAGTGGTAGCTGTATTGAATGAGCTTCCAGTAGAAGTGGTAGAGGCGTGTTCGGTATTGTCATTTAAAGTAAAATTGGATAGGTATATGGACAGGAAAGGAATGGAGGGTTATGGGCTGAGTGCGGGTCGGTGGGACTAGGTGGGTGTAAGCATCGGCATGGACTAGAAGGGCCGAGATGGCCTGTTTCCGTGCTGTAATTGTTATATGGTTATATGAATGCATGTAGTGAATTCCTAGGATTAACAACCTTCAGGGTGAAAAAATTTCTTACCTCTGCCTGGAATGGATCTCCCTGTGTTTTATAAACACGGGAGATTCTGCAGATGCTGGAAATCCAGAGCAACACACACAACATACTGGTCTGGCAGCATTGGAGAGGAATCATCAACTCATCGGAGAGTCAGCCGAGACCGTTCATCAGGAGTCATGAATGTCTTGGTCTCAAGCATCGACTGTTTATTCTCCCCTATAGATGTGAGTTGAATGTTTACTCATTTCCATAGATGCTGTCTGACCTGCTGAGTTCCTCCAGCATTTTGTGTGTATAGTTCTCTGTATTTTAAGATTTTGTCCCCTGATTCTAGAACAAAAAAACAAGTTGAAGTCTCCCCACCTTCACCAACACCCTGCCCTCCTGTATTCTAGAATTAAGTTGGTGACATAAATGACTACAGATGCTGGAATCTCAGAATCAGGATCAGGTTTAATATCACTGGCATAAGTCATGAAATTTGTTGTTTTCTGGCAGCAGTACATCCAATACATAATAACAAAATACTATAAATTGCAATAAGAAACATATAGAAAGATTACATTAAGTAAGTAGTGCAAAAAGAGAGAAAATATTAGTGAGGTGGTATATATGAGTTCCGTGTCCATTCACAAATCTGACAGCGGAGGGGAAGAAGCTGTTTCTGAAATGTTGAGTGTGTGTCTTCTGGCCCCTGTACCTCTTCTTTAATGGAAGTAATGAGGAGAGGGCACATTCTGGTGAGGAGGGTCATTAATGATGGATACCACTTTTTTGAGACATCACCTTTTGAAGGTGTCCAGGATGCTGGGGAGGCTGGTGCCCCTGATGGAGCTGGCTGAGTTTACAACTTTCTGCAGCTTTTTCCAACCCTGTGCGGCGGCCCCTCCAGACCAGATGGTGATACAACCAGTTAGAATGCTCTCCATTTGTAGAAATTTGTGAGAGTCTTTGGTGACATGCCAAGCCTCCTGAAACTCCTAATGAAATCTAGCCACTGTCTCGCTGAAGGAAAAACTGAAATGTGTTCCTGAGTCTCAAATCAGAGAGGCAATGTTACAGATGTGGAGAAGTGACAGAGAGTAGAGTAAAGGAAATTCAGTGTATTAACTTAGATTAGAAATGGCATGGTAGCATACTGCTTTAGTCTCAAGTTTCTGGGTGTCAGCGTCTCTGAGTATTTATCTTGGGCCCAACATGCTAATGCAATTACAAAGAAGGCATAACTCCAGCTTTATTTTTTTTCAAAGACACTCACAAATTTCTATAGATGGACTGTGGAGAGCATTCTAACTGGTTGCATCACCGTCTGGTATGGAGGGACCACTGCACAGGATTGGAAAAAAGCTGCAGAAATTTGTAAACTCAGCCAGCTTCCTTATTGGATCAAGGACTCCTTCAAAATTCAATGCTTTGAAAAGGCAGCATTCATCCGTGAGGGCCCCCATCACCAGGTCATGCCCTCTTCACATTGCCACCATCAGGGAGGGGGTACAGGAGCCTGAAGACACACACTCAACAATGCAAGAACAGCTTCTTCCCCTCCACCATTAGATTTATGAATGGATAGTGAACCCACAAACACTAACTCACTATTTCTCCCTCTCCTTTTGCACTAATTTAATTTACAGCAGGGGAGATGAGGCTGAGTACAGGGCTACGGTGGGAAACTTTGTCACATGGTGCGAGCAGAATCATCTGCAGCTTAATGTGAAAAAGACTAAGGAGCTGGTGGTGGACCTGAGGAGGGCTAAGGCACCGGTGACCCCTGTTTCCATCCAAGGTGTCAGTGTGGACATGGTGGAGGATTACAAATACCTGGAGATACGAATGGACAATAAACTGGACTGGTCAAAGAACACTGAGGCTGTCTACAAGAAGGGTCAGAGCTGTCTCTATTTCCTGAGGAGACTGAGGTCCTTTAACATCTGCTGGACGATGCTGAGGATGTTCTACGAGGCTGTGGTGGCCAGTGCTATCATGTTTGCTGTTGTGTGCTGGGGCAGCAGGCTGAGGGTAGCAGACACCAACAGAATCAACAAACTCATTCGTAAGGCCAGTGATGTTGTGGGGGTGGAACTGGACTCTCTGACAGCGGTGTCTGAAAAGAGGATGCTGTCCAAGTTGCATGCCATCTTGGACAATGACTCCCATCCACTCCATAATGTACTGGTTAGGCACAGGAGTACATTCAGCCAGAGACTCATTCCACCGAGATGTAACACTGAGCGTCATAGGAAGTCATTCCTACCTGTGGCCATCAAACTTTACAACTCCTCCCTCAGAGTGTCAGACACCCTGAGTCAATAGGCTGATCCTGGACTTATTTCCACTTGGCATGATTAACTTATTATTATTTAATTATTTATGGCTTTGTATTGCTATATTTCTTCACTATTCTTGGTTGGTGCGGCTGTAACGAAACCCAATTTCCCTCGGGATCAATAAAATATGTCTGCCTGTCTACTCTTTATATACTGAATACTTATTGTAAATTATAATTTTTGTTATTATTGCATTGCCATGTACTGCTGTCTCAAAACAACACATTTTACGACATATGCCAGTGATACTAAACCGGATTCAGGTTTGGATATGGCGGTCATCTGTAAGAAAAAGGTTCGATTCCATCACTATCTGTCAGGCTGCCACCATAAATGTGTGGGTTTCCTCCAGGTGTTCCAGCTTCCGAAAAACATATGGACTAGCATTAGTGAGATATGTTGGCACCAGAAACATGGTGACACTTGTAGGTTGTCCAGGACAAACTTTTCTGATCTGATTTAATGCAAACAACACATTTCAATGTACGTGTGACAAATAAAGCTGTATTTTATCCTTTATTTTCAGTAAAACAAAGTGTAACATTGTAATAGAACTGCAATGGGGCTACTATCATGGGATCTCACCCTTGCCAGTGATTGAGTGAGGAAACAGGTCTTCAGACATATTAACTGGATATTTTGCTGACATATAAATAAAAATTGAAATCTTCCTGGATGGGTCTATTAGAATGGGAAGAATGGACTTCTGTCTCAGTAGTTTTCTGGGAATTTTGAGTCCTAATCTGTGATATTCCGGGCCCATTATCTTAGAAAGGATGTGCTGAGATTGGAAGGGTCCAGAGGCCGAGAATGAAAGGGTTAATATCTGAGGAGTGGTTGATCGTTCTGGTCCTGTACTTGCAGGAGTTTAGAAGAATGAGGGGGGATCTCTTTGAAACCTTTTGAAAGGCTTAGATCGGGTGGACGGGGAGAGAATGTTTCCTATAGGGGGAGTCCAGGACCAGGGGGCACAGCCTCAGAATAGAAGGATGACCTGTAAGAACAGAGATGTTGAGGAATTTCTTTAGCCGGAGGGTGGAGGCCAAGCCATTGGGTGTATTTAAAGTGGAGGTTGATAGGTTCTTGATTAGTCAGGGTTTGAAAAATTATGGGGAGAAGGTAGGATAACAGGGTTGAGAGGGATAATAAATCAGCCATGATGGGATGGTATAGCAAGTGTAATGGTCTGAATGCCCTAATTCTGCTCTTATGGCCTTGTGGTCTTAATGATGAATGGCTCTTGGGTCAACGTTAAACAGACCAGCTCCTAATTAACCTCTCTTACCTCTCTTTCTCTCTCTCTGTCTCTCTCTCTCTCTCTCTCTCTCTCTCTCACACACACACACCTTCTGTCTCCTTTCTTTGTCCTTTTCCTCTGTCTCTTCCTCCCTCTCCTCTCCCCTTTGTCTCTCTCTGTACTTTTACTCTTTATGTGTCAATTTTTCTCTCTGTCTCTCTCACTCACTCTCTCTCTTTCTCTCTCTCTCACTCTCTCTCTCTCACTCTCTCCCTCTCCCTCTCTCTCTCTCCCTCTCTCTCTCTCTCTCTCTCACTCTCTCACTCTCTCTCTCCCTCTCTCTCTCTCTCTCTCTCTCTCTCTCTATGCCTCTCCCTCACCACCTCTCTGTCTCATACTAATTGTTATATTCCTCTGGCTTCATCTTACTATCGCTGATATCCACTCTGATTCTCTTTTGCTATCTGGTCTTCTCATCTGTGGAGAGCTATTGCAATATTGATGAAGAATTTTTTTAATCACTTGGGGTTCTCAGTGCAATCGGAGACTGTGGTTTGCTGAGACTCATGTGTCATGTGTTTCTGGCTGAGACAATCATTACAGGTTGAGCTTGCTGCTGACCTAATGTTTTCCATGTCAGCTCTCTGTTATGTAGGTCAGAATCTGTGAAATTTCATCATTCAGCTTACCCTCCACAAAGTTCAGAATCAGAATCAGGTTTAAGTGCCAAGATAGACTGGATCTGGAGAGAATATTTCCTATAGTGGGAGAGTCTAGGACCAAAGGCTGCAACCTTAGTATAACCATATATCCATATAACAATTACAGCACGGAAACAGGCCATCTCAGCTCTTCTAGTCGTGCTGACGCTTACACTCACCTAGTTCCAGTGGCCCGCACTCAGTGCATAACCCTCCATTCCTTTCCTGTCCATATACCTATCCAATTTTACTTTAAATGACAATACCGAAAGTGCCTCTATCACATCTGCTGGAAGCTTGTTCCACACAGCTACCACTCTCTGAGTAAAGAAATTCCCCCTCGTGCTACCCTTAAACTTTTGCCCCCTAACTCTCAAATCATGTCCTCTTGTTTGAATCTCCCCTACTCTCAATGGAAAAAGCCTATCCACGTCAACTCGATCTACTTCCCTCATTATTTTAAATACCTCTATCAAGTCCCCCCTCAACCTTTTACGCTCCAAAGAATAAAGACCTAACTTGTTCAGCCTTTCCCTGTAACTTAGGTGCTGAAACCCAGGTAACATTCTGGTAAATCTTCTCTGTACTTTCTCTATTTTGTTGATTTCTTTCCTATAATTCGGTGACCAGAACTGTACACAATACTCCAAATTCGGCCTTACCAATGCCTTGTACAATTTTAACATTACATCCCAACTCCTATACTCAATGTTCTGATTTATAAAGGCCAGCATACCAAAAGCTTTCTTCACCACCCTATCCACATGAGATTCCACCTTCAGGGAACTATGCACCATTATTCCTAGATCACTCTGTTCTACTGCATTCTTCAACGCTCTACCATTTACGATGTATGTCCTGTTTGGATTATTCCTACCAAAATGTAGCACCTCACACTTATCAGCATTAAACTCCATCTGCCATCGTTCAGCCCCACTCTTCTAACTGGCCTAAATCTCTCTGCAAGCTTTGAAATCCTACTTCATTATCCACAATGCCACCTACCTTAGTATCATCTGCATACTTACTAATCCAATTTACCACCCCATCATCCAGATCATTAATGTATTTCAGATTCAGTTTATTTGTCATTTAGAAACCACAAATGCAATACAGTTAAAGATGAGACAACGTTCCTCCAGAATGGTATCACAAAAGCAGATGACAAAACAGACTACACCAGAAAATCCACATAATGTTTGGCAATCCCCAATCCAGAGTCCGGAGAGGCTGCTGCGTATTAATATCATGCTACCATCTTAGCGCGTTCCCCAGAAAGGAGCTCCAAAACCATCAGACAAAACAAGAACAAAAACTAAAGCTACAAGACCTGCACAAAACCACATAGTTACAACATATAGTTAGAACAGTACAAATAATAGCATAATTGATAAAAAAAACAGACCATGGGCACAGTAAAAATAGTCCAAAGATGTTAAAAGACTATAAGTTCAAAAGAAATCACCAGACAGTTTCCGCAAGTCCCCAGGGTCCCGACAGACTCGCCATCCCACGCCGGTGGCAGAAGGGAATACCCCCACTATGGACTTCCACGGCGCCGCCCAACAAACAACATTGGACCCAATACAGATCCCTGAGGCACACCACTAGTCACCGGCCTCCAACCTGACAAACAGTTATCCACCACTACTCTCTGGGATCTCCCATCAAGCCACTATTGAATCTATTTTACTATTTCAATATTAATACCTAACGATTGAACCTTCCTAACTAACCTTCCGTGTGAAACCTTGTCAAAGGCCTTACTGAAGTCCATATAGACAACATCCACTGCCTTACCCTCATCAACTTTCCTCATAACCTCTTCAAAAAATTCAATAAGATTTGTCAAACATGACCTTCCACGCACAAATCCATGCTGACTATTCCTAATCAGACCCGTCTATCCAGATAATTATATACACCATCTCTATAATACTTTCCATTAAATTATCCACCACTGATGTCAAACTGACAGGCCTATAATTGCTAGGTTTACTCTTAGAACCCTTTTTAAACAATGGAACAACATGAGCAATACAGCAATCCTCTGGCACCATCCCCGTTTCAAATGACATTTGAAATATTTCTGTCAGAGCTCCTGCTATTTCTGCACCAACTTCTCTCAAGGTCCTAGGGAATATCCTGTCAGGACCCAGAGATTTATCCACTTTTATTTTCCTTAAAGGTGCCAGTACTTCCTCCTCTTTAATCGTCATAGCTCCCACAACTTCCCTACTTGTTTCCCTTACCTTACATAATTCAATATCCTTCTCTTTAGTGAATACCGAAGAAAAGAAATTGTTCAAAATCTCCCCCATCTCTTTCGGCTCCACACATAGCTGTCCACTCTGATTCTCTAAGGGACCAATTTTATCCCTCACTATCCTTGAGGAATGTCCATTTAAAACTGAGATGAGGAGGAATTTCTTTAGCCAGAGGGTGCTGAATCTGGAATTCATTGCAGCAGACGGCTGTGAAGGCCAAGTCACTAGGTATCTTTAAATTGGAGGTTGATAGGTTCTTGATTAGTCAGGACATCAAAGGTTATTGGGAGAAGGCAGGAGAATAGGGATCAGAGGGATAATAAATCAGCCTTGATGGATTGGTGGAGCAGACTCGATGGGCTGAATGGCCTAATTCTTTTCCTGTGTCTTAATATCAATGTCATGAAATTTGTTGCAACAGTACATTGCAATACATAATAAAAAAGAACTATAAATTGCAATAAGGAATCATAAGACGCAGGAGCAGAATTAGGCCATTTGGCCCATCCAGTCAGCTCTGCCATTCAATCATGGCTGTTCCCTTTTTTTTAGATATATAAGACATGGCTTCTCTTTGGGGTCTTTGCTGTTGCTTGCATGGTGGGTGGTGGGAATGCTGATGCTTTATGCTACAATATGTGGGGGGACAGTTGATGCTGCTTGTGTGTGGGAGGAGACAGCGGCTTTGGGGTTCCTATGTTTTTTCTGTCATTCATTCTTTGGAGTTTTTCTTCTGTTTCGAGGATGGCTGTGGAGAGAAAGAATTTCAGGTTATGTATTTGTATGGTGTACATTCTCTGATATTAAATGACACCATTGGTATACAAAAGTTAAATTCAATAAGCAGTGCAAAAAGAAAGCAAGAAAAAAGTGAGGTGGTGTATGTCGGTTCACTGTCCACTCAAAAACCTGGTGGTGGAGGAGAATAAGCCGTACCTGAGATTTTGAGCTTGTGTCTTCAGTTGTTTTCTTTTGTAATCATATAAAAATAAATTATAACACAGAGCAGGTCTGCTTGGTTGCTGCGGTGACAAGAAGAACATCCTAGACTTTTCCTTTTTTAAATAATTCTTCTCTTTCCTCCTAAACATTCCCAAACCTTCAAGGAGTCAGCTTCCATTGGCTGTCCAATGTTCTTAAAGTAGTAGGGTAGTTTCTGAGACTGGAGCCCTGATAGAAAGTTCTTGGGATTTAGGGAGCCATACCAAACTTCTTCAGCCATCTGAGGCTGTTGTGCTCTTTTCACCTCACAGACTGTGTGTACAGACCACGTGAGGTCCTCGGTGATGATAATGCCAAGGAACTTAAAATTCACCCTCTCAACCCCAGATCCACTGATGCCGATAGTCGTTAGCCTGTCTCCATTCCTACTGTAGTGGAATGGAGAGGGGGGGGGGGGGGGGGGAGAGAGAGAGAGAGAGAGAGAGAGAGAGAGAGAGAGAGAGAGAGAGAGAGAGAGAGAGAGAGAGAGAGAGAGAGAGAGAGAGAGAGAGAGAGAGAGAGCAGGAGGGAGGAAGGAAGAAAGAGAAAACAACTTTTGAACTACTTTTTCAAAAAGTTCATATATATGCTCTTTATCAACTGCAGCTCAACACTCAATAGCATCATCACATCGAAACTAGTCAATGCGCTTCAAGACCTTGGCCTCAATACCTTGTTTTGCAATTAGATCTTCACTTTCCTCCCTTGCAGACACTAGTCAGTTTGGATTGGCAGCAACATCTCCTCCACAATTTCCATTGGCACAGATGCACGAGACTGTGTGCTTAGCCCCCTGCTCTACTCGCTTTATACTTATGACTATATGGCTAAGCACAGCTCCAATGCCATATTTATGTTTGCTGATGATACCATTGTCATAGGCCAATCACAGGTGGTGGTGAATCAGTGTACAAGAGGGAGAATGAAAATCCGGCTGAGTGGTGCCACAACACAACCTCACACTCAAAGTCAGCAAGATCAGGGGCTGATAATCTACTTCAGAACAAAAACAGAGGTCCATGAACCAGTCCCCATTGGAGAATTAGAGGTGGAGAGGATTAGCGACGTTAAATTATTTGGAGGACCTGTCCTGGGCCCAGCATGTAAGGGCGATTACGAAGAAAGCATGGCAGTGCCTCTACTTCCTTGGGAGTTTGCAGAGATTCAGCGTGACATCTGAAACTTTGACAAACTTCTGTAGATGTGTAATGGGGAATATATTGATTGACTGAAACATGGCCTGGCAAGGAAATGCCAAAGCTCTTGAATGGAAAATCCTACAATAGGTAGTGGAGGTAGTCCAGTCCATTACAGGTAAAGCTCCCCCCATCCCACCATTGAGAAACAAGAAACATTATCGCAGGGAAGCAGCGCCCATTGTCAGAGACCCACGCCACCCATGTCATGTGCTCTTCTTGCTGCTACTATCAGAAAGAAGGTACAAGAGTCTCAGGACTCAAAACACCCAGTTCAGGAACAGTTGCAATCCTGCAATCATAGAATATAGAAACATAGAAAACCTACAGCATAATACAGGCCCTTTGGCCCATAATGCTATGCCGAACATGTACTTACTTTAGTAATTACCTAGGGTTACCCATAGCCCGCTATTTTTCTAAGCTTCATGTAGCTATCCAGGAGTCTCTTAAAAGACCCTATTGTATCTGCCTCCCCGACAGTTGCCGGCAGCCAATTCCACGCACTCACCACTCTCTGAGTAAAAAACTTAACCCGACATCTCCTCTGTACCTACTTCCAAGCACCTTAAAACTGTGCCCTCTCATGTTAGCCATTTCAGCCCTATCCACACTGACTATCCACACGATCAATGTCTCTCATCATCTTATACACCTCTATCAGGTCACCTCTTATTCTTCATCGCTCCAAGGAGAAAACGCCAAGTGCACTCAACCTATTCTCGTAAGGTATGCTCCCTAATCTAGGCAACATCCTTGTAAATCTCCCCTGCACCTATAGTTTCCACATCCTTCCTGTAGTGAGGCAACCAGAATTGAGCACAGTACTCCAAGCGGGGTCTGACCAGGGTTCTCTATAGCTGTAGCATTACCTTTCGGCTCTTAAAATCAATCTCATGGTTGCTGAAGGCCAATACACAGTATGTCTTCTTAACCACAGAGTCAACCTGTGCAGCAGGTTTGAGTGTCCAATGGACTCGGATCCCAAGATCCCTCAGATCCTCCACACTGCCAAGAGCCTTACCATTAGTACTATATTCTGCCATCGTATTTGACTTACCACAGTGAACCACCTCACACTTATCTAAGTTGAACTCCATCTGCCACTTCTCAGCCCAGTTTTGCATCCTATCAATGTCCCGTTGTAACCACTGACAGCCCTCTGCACTATCTAGAACACCCCCAACCTTTGTGTCAACAGCAAATTTACTAACCCATCTCTTCACTTCCTCATCCAGGTCATTTATAAAAATCATGAAGAGTAGTGGTCCCAGAACAAATCCCTGAGGCACACCACTGGTTACCAACCTCCATGCAGAATATGACCCTCTACAACCACTCTTTGCCTTCTGTGGGCAAGCTAGTTCTGGATCCACAAAGCAATGTCCCTTTGGATCCCATGCCTCCTTACTTTCTCAATAAGCCTTGCTGAAATCAATATACACTACATCTTCAGCAATGTGTTTAGCCACATCCACATACAAATTCAAAGCTTGACATGCCTTTGACAAAGCCATGCTGACTATTCTTAATCATATTATTGTTCTCCAAATGTTCATAAATCCTGTCTCTCAGGATCTTCTCCATTAACTTACCAACCGCTGAAGTAAGATTCACTGGTCTATAATTTCCTGGGATATCTCTACTCCCTTTCTTGGATAATGGAACTACATCTGCAATGTTCCAATTCTCTGGAACCTCTCCTGTACCCATTGATGATGCAAAGATCTTTGCCAGAGGCTCAGCAAACTCCTCCCTCGCCTCCCACAGTAGCCTGGGTATATCTTGTCTGATGCTTATGACTTATTCAACTTGATGCTTTCTAAAAGCTCCAGCACATCTTCTTTCTTAATGTCTATATGCTCAAGTTTTTCAGTCCACTGTAAGTCATCCCTACAATCACCAAGGTGCTTTTTCATAGTGAATACTGAAGCAAAGTATTCATTAAGTACCTCTGCTATCTCCTGCGGTTCCATACACACTTTTCCACTGTCACACTTCATTGGTCCTGTTCTCTCATGTCTTATTCTGTTGCTCTTCACATACTTGTAGAATGCCTTGGGGTTTTCCTTAGTCCTGTCCGCCAAAACCTTCTTATGGCCCCTTCTGGCTCTCCTAATCTCATTCTTAAACTCCTTCCTGCTAGCCTTATAATCTTCTAGAACTCCATCATTACTTATTTTTTTGAACCTTTTGTAAGCTTTTCTTTTTGACTAGATTTTCAACAGCCTTTGTACACCATGGTTCCTGTACCCTACCATCCTTTCCCTGTCTCATAGGAACATACCTATGCAGAACACCACACAAATATCCCCTGAACATCTGCCACATTTCTGCCATACATTTCCCTGAGAACATCTGCTCCCAATTTATGCTTCCATGTTTCTGCCTGATAGCCTCATATTTCCCCTTACTCCAATTAATTGCTTTCCTGACTTGTCTGTTCCTACCCCTTTCCAATGCTATGGTACAGGAGATAGAATTGTGATCACTATCTCCAAACTGCTCTCCCACTGAGAGATCTGATACCTGATCAGGTTCATTTCCCAATACTAGATCAAATACAGCCTTTGCTCTTGTAGGCTTATCTACATACTGTGTCAGGAAACCTTCATGAACACACCTAACAAACTCCACCCCATCTAAACCCCTTGCTCTAGGGAGATGCCAATCAATATTTGGGAAATTTTTATTTTATGGGCTTATGGGTTATGGGCTGAGTGCAGGCCAGTGGGACTAGGTGAGAGTAAGCATTCGGCACGGACTAGAAGGGCTGAGATGGCCTGTTTCCGTGCTGTAATTGTTATATGATTATATGGTTAAATTAAAATCTCCCACCACAACAACCCTGTTATTATTACTCCTTTCCAGAATCTGTCTCCCTATCTGCTCCTTGATGTCCCTGTTACTGTTGGGTGGTCTATAAAAAAACCCAGATGAGTTATTGACCCCTTCTTGTTCCTAACTTCCATCCACAGGGTCTCAGTAGACAATCCCTCCATGACTTCCTCCTTTTCTGCAGCCATGAAACTATCTCTGATCAGCAGTGCCATGACCCTACCTCTTTCGCCTTTTGCTTCTTTATTTATTATTATTTCTTTATTTTTCTATTTGCACAATTTGTTGTCATTTACATAATGAATGCCCAAGTCTTCAATTAATTCTATTATGATTATTAATCTATTATGGATTTACTGAGCAAGCCTAAAAGAAAATTAATATACAGTGACATATATGCACTTTGATAATATATATAATTTTTACTGTAATTTATAGATTTTTAAATTACAGTACCTATAAAAAGTATTCACCCCCCTTGGAAGTTTTCATGTTTTATTGCTTTGCAACATTGAATCACAGTAGATTTAATTTGGCTTTTTATGCCACTGATCAACAGAAAAAAATCTTGTGTCAAAGACAGATCTCTACAAAGTATTCTAAATTATTTACAAATATAAAACACAAAATAATTGATTGCATAAGTATTCATCCCCTTTAATAAGACACATAAAATCATCACTGATGCAGCCAATTGGTTTTAGAAGTTATGTAATTAGTTAAATGGAGTTGTGTTTTGGAGACGTCTGTGCAGTAAAGTTGTTTCAAAAGATTGTAGTAAAAATGCTCCTGTATCTGAAAGGTCCAACTGCTGGCGAATCAGTATCTTGGTAAAAACTGCACCATTAAGACAAAATAACACTCCAATCAAATCCTCCAAAAATTTATTGAAAAGCACAGGTCAAGAGATGGATACAAGAACATTACCAATGCACTGAATAGCCCATGAAGTACAGTTAAGTCAATCAACAAGAAATGGAAATAATATGGCACAGCTGTAAATTTGCTTATAGCAAGCCATTCTCCAAAACTGAGTGATAGGGTCTAGTTCAAGAAGGGGACTAGTGAGGAAGGCCACCAGGAGACCTATGACAACTCTGAAGGAGTTACAGGCTTCAGTGGCTGAGATGGGAGAGACTGCGCATACAACAATTGTTGCCCAGGTGCTTTATGGGAGAATGGCAAAGAGAAAGCCACTGTTGAAAAAAAACTTACATAAAATCTTGGCTAGAGTTTGCCAGAGGCATGTTGGAGACTCTGAAATCAGATGGAAGAAGGTTCTATGGTCTGATGAAAACAAAATTTAGCTTTTTGGCCATCAAACTAAATGCTGTATTTGGGGCAAGGCCAACAGCACACATTATCAAAAACACAGCATCTCGAACATGAAGCATAGTGCTGGCTGCATTGTGCTGTGGGGATGCTTCACTGCAGCAGGCCCTGGAAGGCTTGTGAAGGTAGAGGGTAAAATGAATGCAACAAAATACAGGGAAATCCTGGAGGAAAACCTAATGCAGTCTGCAAGGGAACTGCGACTTGGGAGAAGATCTGTTTTCCAGCAGGACAAGTATGAAGCCAAAGCTACACAGGAATGGCTTGAAGTCAACAAAGTTAAGTCCTGGAGTGGCCAGTCAGAGTCCAGAGCTCAACCCAGTTGGGAATTTGTGGCTGGACTTGAAAAGGGCTGTTCACTCATGATCCCCATGCAATCTGACATGGGACAGTTTTTTAAAGAAGAATGGGGAAAAATTGCAGTGTCCAGATGTGCAAAGCTGATAGAGACCTATCCACACAGACTCAAGACTAATTGCTGCCAAAGGTGCATCTACTAAATATTGACTTGAAGGGGATGAGTAATTATGCAATCCTTTTTTTGTGTTCAATAATTGTAATAAATTTAGAGCAATTTGTAGAAATTTGTTTTCACTTTGACACAAAAGAGTCTTTTCTGTTGATCAGTGGCATAAAAATCCAAATTAATTCCACTGTGGTTCAATGTTGTAAAACAATAAAACATGAAAATTTCCAAGGGGAATGAATACTTTTTATAGGCACTGAATGCATTGCAATGTATTTCTGCTACAAAACGAATGTCACAAAGTACCAGTGGATCTAAGCCCGATTCTGATTCTGGCTCATGTCACAATTGGCTACAATTAATTATTGTGTTAGAAAGTGATCATTAGTAGGAGTTTAGTCAATCTTTACTCCATTTGACCAAACATCACATTTAACACCCAGTTTGCCTCCAACCAACAGGAAGAATAAGGAACAGCAAGACAAACTGAATGATCTGTTTTACAAGTGGTACAAGAACAGAGTGTCTGTATGTGTACACCCAGTGGCTACTTAATTAGGTGTACCCATACACCAGCTCATTAATGCAAATATCTAATCATCCCAATCATATGACAGCATAACAGCATGCAGACATGGTCAAGAGGTTCAGTTGTTGTTCAGACCAAACATCAGAATGGGGAAGAAATGTGATCTAAGTGACTTTGACCGTGAAATTATTGTTGGTGCCAGATGGGGTGGTTTGAGTATCTCAGAAACTGCTGATCTCCTGGTATTTTTAAACACAACTATCTCTAGTGTTTACAGAGAATGGTGTGAAAAACAAAAATCATCTAGTGTGTGGCGGTTCTGTGGGTGAAAATGCCTTGTTAATGAGAGAGGTCAGAGGAGAATGGCCAGACTGGTTCAAGATGACAGGAAGGTGACAGTAACTCAAATAACCACACGTTACAACAGTGGTGTGCAGAAGAGCATCTCTGAACGCACAACACATTGAACTTTGAAGTGGATGGGTTACA